>NW_019416266.1:770584-800000 GCF_000390285.2 Anoplophora glabripennis | reverse complement strand
CGTGAAATTAACAATACCCCGAGCATCTTAGAAAATGTCTTTAATTCTTTGAGGAACAGGTGTGAAAAGTGCTTGGAACAAGGAGGGGGACACTTTCAGCAGCTGCTTTAATTTATTGTTATAACAAGGAGGGGGACACTTTCCGCAGCTCCTTTAATTGTTTGTTATTGTTATCACGATTATTCTTTAAAATAAAGTTATATAGTCATTAACGTTATTGAAACTGACAGCTGCTATACAGCTCGTTGAGAAATGAGGTTAAGTTGGTCGCTATAAGCTACTCCCTACGTCCAGTGTGTCAGAGCCAACTTCGACCACGTTTTTATTTGAACGCTCGTTATTTAAAGTAACCTTTCATAGAAACGAAGCACAACTGTGGATTAATGTACAATCACGCCGCATGATTCTCTGTACATACGTAGAGAATAATTAATTTTTCGAGATTCCTAATTAAATTTTTCTCAATGTGTAAAAGATATTGCAAGTAATAAAGCAACCGTTCATAGAAACCAAGCTTCATAGGTCGAGATAAAGCGTGGCCACGAAAAAACCGTTCCCGCCAAACTTTCCTAATAAAATTCTTAAATTAAGATTCCCGAAATGGAATTTATAAAGTTGAACGTAAAAATTCAACTCGGGCCAAATCTACATCTTTATTTGTAAGTTTTGAACTTTCCCGCAGACGCGGTATTTCTTCGGGGAACAGCAAAAACCCCATCGGCCCGCCACTTAGTGGCGCGACGGCAGAGAATGATAATAGATGCGGAGTTTTGCCGTGGCTCCCCCCTCATAAATACGAAACGTTCATTAACTAGTACCAGACGACTGGATGATTCGGTTTCGCTTTCTCTTGTTATTGATACAATAAGTAACGTCGACTAGAATTGTATATGAATATCAAAACATTAACGGCGACAGTCTATCTTCCACGAGAATGAAGTCTGGACCAATACAATGTATTCATAAGTGTTATTCAATAAAATAATTCAATATTCAAGTATTTATCACATTTAGATATATGTATATTCAGGATTCAGTTTGTATCACTCAATTACTTTGAAACCTCAGGAGTCCCCCAGGGCTCAAACCTCAGGCCTCTATTATTTCTAATTTTATTAACGACATTTGTCAAGTAGTTGACTATGATAAGCTGTTTGTTATTTGCTGATAACATGATTATCTTTACATCAATTTGTTACATAAGTGACTGCTTTTTATAATTGCAGCTCTTTTTGTCCAATTGTGTATTTTAATAACGCGCGAAACCGCGAAAAGAGCGTAGGGGTTCCAAATTAAAATTGTAACTAGATAGTAATTCGAAAAAAGAGTATGTGTAGAAATTTGAAATATTAAATTACAAAAATATCCCTATTTCACTCATATGGAATAGAAAAGCAATTTAAAAATTTCCTTTTCAGGGCCGTCTAGTACCCGAACTGGAAGCACATTTCTACCACAGACAATATAGCTTATCGCTTCAGAGCGCTAAATAAGATAAATCAAGTTAGAATTAAAACTATGAATTTATCTTATTATTTATTTAAAAAAAAATTAAAATTCCCTTAAGAATAGTACCTTAATTTTTTATTTAATAATATTATTGGAACCTCTAGAGGTGGTTGAATACGAAATTTATTAAAAAAAAAACAACAAATCAGCAATCAATGAGAGATAAGATAATGCGTTTGCTACTCCTGTTGCAATTTTTGACTAACTTTTTTGTTTTTTGACATACGGACTTCGGACCTTTTGCATTCAACGCAGAACGGACAATCAGAACCATCAGACAAAAATGACAGAAACGAACCTTCCTTTAAAAATACATGGAATTTATCATTATCAGAATTACCCATTTTAGTTAAAAAAAAATAAAACGGGTTATTCTGATGATAATAATAAACGAATTCGAATATTATTCGAATAACAATAATATGCAAATGTTCTGCAGGAATATCGGCAAATTTATTTTGGGGGAAGAATCCCATCAACCAACACAAAAAAAATATTATTAGAAACCTTAGGTGTCCAGAAAACAGCTCCGATCTACTGAGATCGGACTAAGGTACTGCTTAGACGTATTTTTGTGGGGACACTTCAACAAAATATATTAAATACAAAAAAAACCTGTACCTACATTTCGCTACGTACTAATAACCCACCTTGTATATTAAATAAATTTATCATTATCAAATTTAAAAAAATTATATTACAAGCTGTCCAAAATATCATTACAAATTTTGTTTATTTGGATATATATTTTCTGCAGTATTTCAATACCAAAGAATCAAAATAGTAGTATTAACGAAATTATAATTAAATAACCTAACTGTGACACCGCTGCAGAATATTATCTGAAGCGACATAGGTATTGATTCTTTAAAACATTTTTATCCACACCTACATCATACATTTAAATAAATACAGTAACGCAAAAAATAGGCACTGATAAAAAAGTATACAAAATAAATCCGTAAGTACGCNGATGGTCTATCTGAAGTTACGTGAGAGCGATAAAGTAAGCCATAGAAATCCATGTGATAGACAAGGATGGGTATAGTGAAGGCGTCTAATAGTCACCGCCTATTTCGCCTTTCCACAAATAAGAAGTGGCTCTTATTTGTGGAAGGGCGAAACGGGCGATGACTATGAGACGCCTTCATTATAGCCATCCTTCTCTATCGCATGGATTTCTATGGCTTACTTTATCGCTCTCACGTAACTTCAGATAGACCATTGGTTTGAAGGCTTGTAACTCAAAAACCAAACATTTTTTATTTAGGTTTTTTTCGTAGATCGTATTTATTTATCGTTGTGAATATGCCCTGTATACAATTATTTTCAAGATTTTAAGATAAACTTTTAGACCTATTAAAGTGCCTCATTTTCTTTTTATACATATTTATTTCTCTTAAATTTGACGCAATAGTTTTTTTGTCTTTAATCTTAGAAACATCGTCATCCTTATTTCAGTTTCACACAACAATATTTCGTTTTTGTCTTCCACTGAAGTGCTTGAATTCAAATAGTCTGGATTCGAGTACTCGTTGACTGTTGTGTGTGGGAGAAAGGACGGTATATTATTATTATTGTGTGACACATGAACCTTTCCACTATATGGAGATATCTCTTTGCGATGTACGGCAAAACCAGACGAGGTAACTAGCGAGCAAGGCGTTCTACAATGGCACAATATGTACGATCACGTTGACGGAGAGACGTTTATTGTGCAACAATGTCTCGCGCGTTCCTCTTATCGGCTTGCACGTCAAAACCACAAAGAAATGTATTGGGAAGCCACCTGGAGCTCCTGCCGTCTCGGCCATCGCGATTTTATCTTGCTTACGTTTCATAATTTTACTCGGTATTTTTATTCCTGTTGCCGCGACCGAAGTTTGGCCATTGGAGAGTATCCGATGTACGGGTGTAGATCAGATTGAAGTCAAAATATTTAATACTCAAAATATAAAAGCGTTTACGGTGGAAATTTGTTTGTTTATTTTATTTATTTATTTTAAGACAACAAACATAACAAAACAGCTTTGGTGCAGCAAAAATGTCTTGAAATGGTTCTCATTTGGTAGAATTATCTATCAGGGTGTAGGTTACTTTGAAATAAAACTTCATGGACTTGCGGAGGGTTTCTGATTTCGAGACGACTTTGGTAAATCGAATAAAATATAAGATATGACAAGATAGTCTTGGAATACATAGAAACAGTTTCAATACGAATATCGTGCATCGTCACAGCTTGAAGTTATACTAACATTCCTCGTATTAGGTTTAGAAATTTGCGGAAGTATTAGAACAGCTACAAACTTTGTCAAAATACATAGAAATGGCATCAAATTTAATTTATATTTGAAATCGTTTGAACCGTGTTTGAATCAAGACGTTTTAGGCGCAATGACTATCATTACGATAGCAACTTAATAAACAATAAAAATTTGTTGTTTGAAAAAGTAGTGTCAGAATTATATGTTGTAATTTGTACACGAGTGTTTAAATTCAAAATGGGCTCGAAAAGTGAAGACGAGCATTTTGATTTTTTTAAATTATTTCTTAAGTTTTACCTTACGTTTAATAAATTCCACTTTTTAAAGTATATTGTTTAATTAATAAAATCATAAATAAATTTCGAAAAAATGACAAATTATTTTGTCATTTGTTTTATGCACTAGAACGAAAAAGTCTGGCGTTCTAGAATATAATGGTATATTAAACAACAAGGTTTGAAAACGACTCTTTGCACACGAGCGAGACATATTGGTGGACCGAGCCGAAGGCGAGGTCCACAAGTCGAGCGAGTGTGCAAAGAGGTTTTCAAACGAGTTTTTTACGATACTTTTTATACGACTGCAAACAGAGACCACAAAAATCAAATTTTAATTTAAATCGTTTTTATTACTAAAATTGCCAACGCATTAACAAAATAAATTAAATACAACTTTTAATTTAACTCGTTTTTATTAAGAAAATTGCTAACGCATTAACAAAAGAAACTAATATTTAATATTTATGGTAACATTTGAACATTCCTTCAAGGTTACGCTGGGAAAAGCAGTATTATTGTGCACCTTGTTTTCGGTAATAGAGAATATTTTTGGTGTCGTGTTTTTAGTGCAGTTTTTCAGCGTGCGGTCGTTGTTTTCTTGTTGTATTCCAGTAGACGATCGTTGTTCTGGTTCTGTGGCAGCAGAAGACACTGAAGACTCTATCTTTTTCGAAACTTCCATTTTATTTCTCAAACAGTCATCAACGTAGCCTTCGGCAACTGTACTGGATTTCCACCCTCCATGGCGTTTGAGGGCAAGCAGATTTGAGCCAGAATTGACTAAAATTGTGGCCGATGAACGCCGAAAACAATGTCCCGTGTAACTTTCTGGATTCTCTAGCATCAAAAACTTGGCGATTTCCCTAGCCATGTTTCCAATTTTGTTGATGCCAACGTTTTGGCTTGAACATTTTCCGTTTTGATAGTTTAAAAAAAACCTGCCTGTCTTCAGATTAGGAGGACGAAGAGCACAGTACTTTTTTAAGATAGTGTAAAGGTTTCCTGTAATTGTAAAACACCTTGGTACCTTTGTTTTTGTATTCTTCAGTTTAATCAGCATAGCACTGCCGAAATCTTTGGTGTCTTCTATTTTGAGATAACATAATTCCTCCCTTCGACATGCCCCAGATAGTCCAACTGCCACCACCGCCTTGATAAGTAAATATTTGTCGTCTGATGCTTTCGTCAAAAACCGGCAAAAATCATCTTCTGTGAGGATTTGGGACTTCTTTGGGACGTAGTTTTCGGATTTTCGTTTGATTAGCGCTTGCAACTTTTTATAGCTTCCAAGATCTATGTTGTGATTGGCACTTAACGTTGACTTGAGCATCGAAAAAATCGTCCACAACGTCGAAGATTTATATTTCTTAGATAGTTCTTCAAAATACACCATTACTGCGTTTTCTGAGAAAGTTTGGACATTTTTGGCTAGTCGCCAGTCCATAAATCGGCTTAACTCAGCTTCATACCTGCTTCTGGATTTTGTGGGCAGCAGTTCCGAACATATTTCGCTTGCTTTCTGTAAAATCTCTTCAGAATCACACATTTTCACACCCAAACTTCGGGAATTCAACAATTTTTGAAGTATCTAATCAACAAAATAAAGGAGCCGTGACGGTTGCTATGAAACTCAGCCAACTTGAAACATTGCATAATTTGGGTGACAACATCAAACAAAAATCACAATCTGGAGACGCGTGTGCAAAGATGACATAACCGTGTGCAAAATGTTTAGCACACGGTGTGTGCCAAATACCGTTTTCAGAGCGTGTTTTCCGTGCGCAAAACCCCCTTTTGCAAGGCAGTCGTATAAAAAAGTATTTTGCAGCTAGATGATAAAAAAGACTCACTTTATCAACTGAAAATTTAACGAAAATGTCTACGTTTGATGACAGTTTTCGATATACTGAAATGGATAAAACAGACATAGTCATTGTGATTCCAAATCGTTGTCGATGTCATGCAGACACTTGAACAATTTTAGATCATTATCATACATCCATATCCATAGAATCTGCAGGAGGTAACAATACCGTTAACTTTAAAAAATTTGAATTTACATTAAAACTCTGAAATTAAAGTAAATAATATCACTCCCCCACCCCCGTATTTTGCAGTTCTTTATAAACCAGCTGTATAATCTCAGGGAAACAACGCCCTAGGCGATGATAAATCCAAAACCACTTGTTTTTGGAAACAAAATCTGTATAAAATTTCCATAATATCGTGCATTACCCTCCTTAGTACTGCCATAAGACGAGATGTTGCTGATATTCCATTAAAAAGTAAATAAGGAGTAATTAGAACGTGGGGGCTTATTCGAGCTCTGAGAGTCTCGTAAAAAAGAGGGTACTTAATTTTAATAAACTCTGCCGTAAGCTTCACGGTTTTTTATAACGCTTAAACATTTGAGGAGAGTTTTAGAACATATAAATATATTTCTCTAAATACACTTACACGGTACTTAAGTATATTCCGATAATAAATAAGGTCTGTATCTCTTGAAACAAAATCTAGACACGTTAAAATCATCATTTTTTTTTTTTGTGAACTTCTAGATGCTTGCTATGCTTAGCTGCAACATGATTGACTGTTGAGGCACTCAGATGTAAAGCCTGTACAACTCTTTGAAACAAAAAATACGAACAGAACATAAAATTTGCAATTTTGTCAGACATACGCTAACATTTTTGACATGAAACTTAAATATTTAAAATACAGTTGATAAATTGATGCAACACTTAGTATAACTTACCTGTAAGAGACGTAAGTGGTAAATGGAAGCAGTGGCCTTCCATTCTCATGCTCCTTACTAATGTGACGTCATTGCAGCTTACTTAAACAGGTATTTTCATGTTATCTATAAAATTTACATTTTTATTATAGTTACAGCATTATGCAGCGTAAAAAGTGTAACGTTATTAGAATTAACATTTAAATAGTTATTATTATGAAGAAAAATTAAATTTGTAAAAAATAGAAAAGAAAACGGATTGTTGTATGTGTTAGTAGATTACAAAAAAGGTTTTGCTAATATACAGTGTATCCCGTTTTTCAGGCTAACACCTCTGAAAATGTGAGAAGGCTGTGGACTTTCCGCAAGTCAATTTTTTTTTGCAAATAGTTCCCTGAAGCGACGTTATATTTTAGTAATCGTTTTATTGATGCGACAAAAGCCTGACCTACTACGATTTTTTAAAAGGGTAATTTTTCCACAAAGTGATATCAGGCATTTTTTTTATCAAAAATATAATAATACCAGGCTATTCAACACCCATGAAAATACTCATATACCAAATTTGATTGACAAATCTCTATTGAGTGTTTTTTATGGGATGCCAAACTTCGAAAAATCAAACAACTGAAAATATAATAAGCAGGTCTAAGATTGCTATGAAAGTGGAAACAAGTATCGATCGGAAAAAGTTTTAGAATTAAATTTTGCACAATATACTGTAAGCTAAAACTGTTTAAATTTATTACCGATATTGCAAAATAGCAATAATTGATGAAAAAAGATAATTTTTAAAATATTTTAATTGCTCCGAAGGCATTCATAATTTTGGTAAAAAAACTTTAGAGTACAATAAAACAACACACCAAATTTCATTAAAATCGGTTCGATAGTTTTCGCAAAATAATTTTTTGAAAAAAATTTTGAAAAATTGTCGAATTTTCAAAATGTTGCACAGCCTTAAATAAAGTATCGAGATACATGAAAATGTTTTCACATAGAAAAGACCGTTCAACCTTTCAAATGGTTTTTGGAAAATTGAAATCGGTTGATTAGGACGGCTACAGTAAATTTTTAAAGTTAATACTCTTTTTTTCATTTTTAAATAATTAGATTACCTTTATCAATTTGCAAAATTATAATTTTAAAGTACTATTTTTTCTTAATTTTATCTGTATTTAATATAAAATTTAATTTCCAAATAATTTTTTAATTTGTTTAAACAGAAATTATTTAAATAATTGTAATAATTATAGCTAAATACATTTATATTCAAAGTGTTGAAATATATACGTAAACAAAATTTTTCATTGAAAAAATGCAGTAGCATAGGGAAAAATATATAGTATATTTAATGCATAAATAATAAACTTTGTTTATAACAAAATATGTGCAAATTAGACAGTTGGCATTACCATATTCGAATTCCTTGGCTCGCGAGACATCGGGTTGAAAAAAAAGATCGAAATTGGTCAATTAGAAGCCNAACTCTGCCGTAAGCTTCACGGTTTTTTATAACGCTTAAACATTTGAGGAGAGTTTTAGAACATATAAATATATTTCTCTAAATACACTTACACGGTACTTAAGTATATTCCGATAATAAATAAGGTCTGTATCTCTTGAAACAAAATCTAGACACGTTAAAATCATCATTTTTTTTTTTTGTGAACTTCTAGATGCTTGCTATGCTTAGCTGCAACATGATTGACTGTTGAGGCACTCAGATGTAAAGCCTGTACAACTCTTTGAAACAAAAAATACGAACAGAACATAAAATTTGCAATTTTGTCAGACATACGCTAACATTTTTGACATGAAACTTAAATATTTAAAATACAGTTGATAAATTGATGCAACACTTAGTATAACTTACCTGTAAGAGACGTAAGTGGTAAATGGAAGCAGTGGCCTTCCATTCTCATGCTCCTTACTAATGTGACGTCATTGCAGCTTACTTAAACAGGTATTTTCATGTTATCTATAAAATTTACATTTTTATTATAGTTACAGCATTATGCAGCGTAAAAAGTGTAACGTTATTAGAATTAACATTTAAATAGTTATTATTATGAAGAAAAATTAAATTTGTAAAAAATAGAAAAGAAAACGGATTGTTGTATGTGTTAGTAGATTACAAAAAAGGTTTTGCTAATATACAGTGTATCCCGTTTTTCAGGCTAACACCTCTGAAAATGTGAGAAGGCTGTGGACTTTCCGCAAGTCAATTTTTTTTTGCAAATAGTTCCCTGAAGCGACGTTATATTTTAGTAATCGTTTTATTGATGCGACAAAAGCCTGACCTACTACGATTTTTTAAAAGGGTAATTTTTCCACAAAGTGATATCAGGCATTTTTTTTATCAAAAATATAATAATACCAGGCTATTCAACACCCATGAAAATACTCATATACCAAATTTGATTGACAAATCTCTATTGAGTGTTTTTTATGGGATGCCAAACTTCGAAAAATCAAACAACTGAAAATATAATAAGCAGGTCTAAGATTGCTATGAAAGTGGAAACAAGTATCGATCGGAAAAAGTTTTAGAATTAAATTTTGCACAATATACTGTAAGCTAAAACTGTTTAAATTTATTACCGATATTGCAAAATAGCAATAATTGATGAAAAAAGATAATTTTTAAAATATTTTAATTGCTCCGAAGGCATTCATAATTTTGGTAAAAAAACTTTAGAGTACAATAAAACAACACACCAAATTTCATTAAAATCGGTTCGATAGTTTTCGCAAAATAATTTTTTGAAAAAAATTTTGAAAAATTGTCGAATTTTCAAAATGTTGCACAGCCTTAAATAAAGTATCGAGATACATGAAAATGTTTTCACATAGAAAAGACCGTTCAACCTTTCAAATGGTTTTTGGAAAATTGAAATCGGTTGATTAGGACGGCTACAGTAAATTTTTAAAGTTAATACTCTTTTTTTCATTTTTAAATAATTAGATTACCTTTATCAATTTGCAAAATTATAATTTTAAAGTACTATTTTTTCTTAATTTTATCTGTATTTAATATAAAATTTAATTTCCAAATAATTTTTTAATTTGTTTAAACAGAAATTATTTAAATAATTGTAATAATTATAGCTAAATACATTTATATTCAAAGTGTTGAAATATATACGTAAACAAAATTTTTCATTGAAAAAATGCAGTAGCATAGGGAAAAATATATAGTATATTTAATGCATAAATAATAAACTTTGTTTATAACAAAATATGTGCAAATTAGACAGTTGGCATTACCATATTCGAATTCCTTGGCTCGCGAGACATCGGGTTGAAAAAAAAGATCGAAATTGGTCAATTAGAAGCCGAGATAACGCAATTTTTTTCGTATCTTCGCATTTTGAACCTCCGAATTCAGTCTCGGAGCGAAAGCCCCCTCCCCCACTTTTCGTGTTTTGAGTCACTTTTCGCGCGTGCGAGCGACAGCTTTTCCGCTGATTTATCTATGTTGCCGATAATTTATGGATATGAACATTTTTTCCAGCTTAGAATTCGGAAAAACGAAGCCACTGGATTAAAGATTATTGCTAAATTGTTTATAAATTAACGGTAAATGCTGATAAACTTTGACCGCCTATATCTCGAGAAGCAATAAACGGAATTTAACCTTTTTTAAAAAAGAAGCGTCTTTTCGAGTACTTTAAAATTATAGTTTTTGAAAAAAACTAAATTGCAAATTGATAAATGTAATCTAATTATTTAAAAATAAAAAAAAATAATGTTAATTTTAAAAATTTACTGTGGCCGTCCTAATCAACCGATTTCAATTTTTCAAATATCATTTGAAAGGCTAAGCGGTCTTTTCTATGTGAAAAAAATTTCAGGGGTCTAGATGCTTTATTTGAGGCTGTGCAACATTTTGAAAATTCGAAAACTTTTTCAAAATTAAAAAAAAAATATTTTTCGAAAACTGTCTAACCGATTTCAATGAAATTTGCTGTGTTTATTTTATTATACTCTAAAGTTTTTTTTACTAAAATTAGAATGCCCTCGGAGCAATTAAAATATTTAAAAAAATTATCCAATAAACTTGATTATTTTGCCTTTTTGCATCAATTATTGCTATTTTGCAACATCGGTAATAAATTTAAACATTTTTAACTTACAGCGTATTGTGCAAAATTCAATTCTAAAACTTTTTTTCCTCTTCAATATTCTTCTAAAACGCATAGGTTCCAAGATACAAGTCAAAAACTCGGATAAAATAGGTTTTTTAAAAAAATTTTTAAACAGTTTTGCAATTTTGAAAATGTTACGGACCTCGCCCAGATCTAGGGATCTACATTTTTATTAAGTGAGTTGTACTGAAGGTAATCCAGCAAAAATTAGCTTGCCCCCTCTTACATCAGAAGTGGGATATTTCGACAGATTCGCCATGGTCTATTATTATTACTCTCGTTACGCTCGACATTAATGAACCAACCACTTTCTGCTTCAGCGTGTAATAATACTATTACTACTAATTGTAAGTCATTGGCTAATATCGCAGTATACAGTCCTTTGCACGAATAAATACGTAGTTTACTGACAAATTTATCGACTGGGAGCGTGGCGACTCCTGTAATCCAGCTACTTGGAGGTCGGGTTCAGCGGATGGTTTGAGGTCAGGAGTCCTGGTACAGAGCGTCTAGCGTTGACCGGGCGTCCGCACTAAGCACGGCGTCGATATGGGCCCCTCGGAGGAATCTGAGGGGGCCAGGTCGGCTAAGGAAAGGCGAACCGGGCCAGGGGGTGAACCCAGCAGCCAAAAGTCTTCGCGTCGTGCAGTAGTGGGATCGCGCATGGGAGTTGGAACTCTGTGTCAGCCTGACCGATACAGCTAGACCTGGGTCCTTTTTACAACTTTTTTTCGCTTCGATATGAATTTTAATAGATATGTCGGTTGGTTTTCAGTCGTATACAATCGAGATAAGCGAAATAAAATTTAAAAAATAATAATTTCTCCGCGATTTTGACAAAATGCATTTACAAATGTTTTATCGTATTTTGACTGATAAAACGCTATTTTAATAAGTTCAAAATCGTTTATTAGAGTGGTTTATTTTAACAAATAACTATAACAAACTCTATATATTTTTTAATTGCCGCTCAAACTCTATCAAATGATGTTATTAAATCGTCTCCATAGTAACATAAATATCAAAAATGGCACACTATATATTTTTTATTAATTCTGGAATATAGTTCTTTTCTGCGTTCAGTTATACAGGGTGGTCCGAATTTTATGCAGGAAACTTCGAGGACAGATAGATCTCTTTAAAATAATAGGAGTTTACCTTATAAATATAGGTCTGGAACGGCTTCGTTTTAGAGATAAAGATAAAATTTTCGGAAAGTTAGCCAGGAATTTGGAAGCAGAAGTTTTCAAAAGAAAAGAAGAGCTTTTAAACCCAGAAGGGTAAGAGATGAAGAACATTCGATAAAGATGTTAAATGGTCTGCTAGATCTCCAGATCTCACTCCTATAGATTTCTTTCTTTGGCCTTACCTAAAAGAAAAAGTTTACTCTTCGCCTTTAAAAGAAGCAACACTAGAATGTGTTTGTAGAGAAGGAGTGGTAAACAAACCTGTTCTATGTTTAGAAGCGAATGGAGGTCATATTGAAATAAGTATTTGTTTAATTTATTAAATTATTATCATGTTAAAACTAAAATATATTTAAAAAATATAATTTATTTCCGCAGTTGGCTGTCATTTTTCAGAATAAAGCCACTAAAAGTAGGTTTCATCTTTTTTTGCCGTTTTCCTAGCGATAGGTACTTCTAATGAAACTATAGACTTCCTTATACAGAGTGATTCATTAATAATTGTACATACGCTAACTGGATAATCCTGGGTTGAAAATATGAAGAATTAACAAATAACGCTTAGATAAAATATGGCTTCTTGCGGAGTTACAGGGTGATTTATTAAATAAAATTTAAATGATTTTTACCCATTACTTTAACCCTGTTTGATATTTCCCTATAAAACTTGGCATAAAGTTTAGACACTTTAGAACATATTAAAAAATGCTACAAAATCGTTCATGGCTACTACCAGAGGTGTACGACAGGGGTAGAGGGACAGTTTCCCATTCCTAACTTCTACGCTACTGGTGGAATTTTTATTTTGGTAGAATTTTTCAATTTTTCAATACTTTTTATGTAATTAACCTACCATTCTTTCATAGCGGTAAAGTCATTATTTCTCGAGATTTTTAAAGTTAAACATATGGCTGCACAATCATTTTTATTTTATTATGTAATTTATTTGTCATATTATTATTCAAGTCGGTGTCTTCTGTCATGGGATTGCATTGCATTAGTTCAATTAGGTTTTACAGTTGAGTACAGTTTTATTAATGGACCAAAATAATTTAAATTTTTTTAAATAAAACACCCTGTAACTCCGGAGCCATATTTTATGTAAGCGTTATTTGTCAATTCTTTATATTTTCAACCCAGGATTATTCAGTTAGCGTACGTACAGTTATTAATGAATCACCCTGTATAGCTGATCACAGAAAAAAAATATGTATTCCAGAATTTATAAAAAATATGTAGTGTGCCATGGAGTTGATAGAGTTTGAGCGGCGATTTAAAAATATATAGGATTTGCTATAGCTATTTGTTAAAATAAAAGAGATACAGGGCCGCGAATTCCAAACTGAATCACCCGGTATAGTAATGCGACTCTTAATAAAAAACAGTGTGACAGAAAATTGTTCATTTAAATATTGGAAACATTGTTATATGGGTATATTAAAAGTACAATTATTCAAATTTGAAAAGTGAGCAACACGAAATTTATTCAATTCTACTTGTCTTTCTGAAATGATTCTCTGCTCTATCTGCATTCCTGAATGATCTTGAGGTGCCACTACTTCTTGTTGAGCAAAGCATCATCAGCCACACTAGTTGACTGCTATCCTCCATGTCCTGCCATTAAGAAATTATGCGTCGCACTGACCAAGGTCGACGTTCGATCCCATTCCTTGATGGATCCGCAGAGGTCCTATAGCGAAGTCCGCCTTAATTTGAACAATTGGCCTCCCGGGATTTTGTCCATCTTTGTACTGTAGTCGACTTGAACGGGTGATGGACTTAGTCTGACGTGGTACCATGGTGATGTATAGCTGTCCCCAGTACGAATTTTGCATATTTCGGAGGAATTTTCATGTTCCGAAATTTGAAACTGAAGTGAATTTTCCGTTTCTGACATCCCCCGGCGATGTTGTCTGCTGTGGCTTTAGCTGGGAGCTTCGTAAAGAACTTCATAGGAAATTATCGCAAGATAGTCGAAAATATAATTTTCTGCGCTGCCCTTCTTCTCGTGGAGGATTAGTTTTCCCTCGGACATGGGTTTTTGCTTTGCTCGGGATTGGCTCTGTGTAGAGTGACTGGAGACTGTTTCGTGGTTCCGATTGAAAAGTTGAGCGAAAACTTGTTAAATAATTTATTATTTCAAAATAATATCTGGTATTCCTGTTGCCCTAAAATCCCTATCTACAAACGTCAGTTAATATTAACGTGTACAACTAAATGAGAAATATGTGAGAAACCAACCACCGCTACGTGAGGCAATAAACGGCTCCGCTTTTCTTAGAGTACACAAAAGAGGCACTATTTGTCGGGCCCCGTCAAAAGATCCTTTAAAATATTCCCAACTTTAAGAATCGCGTTAGTATTCATAGAGACGGGCCGGGTTTTATTCCGACGGCGTCAACCCCGTGGCGGCGCCTGTTATCCTTCCTGTATAGAATACGCTTTGAATTCATAAACTTCTTTTTAATGTAAAAAATCACGGAATAAGCGGCGGTTTGTTTCGTTTAGTTTCCACGGCACCGCCGATTTAATTATGCTGCCGGGACGCCCGAGGGTGCGATACACCCGGCGACAAGGTTTAGGGCCCCAGAAAGATTTCAAATTTCCCTCCAGTTTCCAATCTGTACAGGGTGTCCCACTCCACTTATCTCTTTTAGTTTTTCAGACATAAACGTTTTGTTGAAAGTAAAGTTGTAGTGTTTTTTATGAAGTTTCTGTTTCTAGTGATAAAAAAACCAATTCAGATTTATATGTCGATGTGACAGATACAATTTATAATTTTTTTAATGGAACACCCTATAAATTATTACACTTTTAGATGTAGAATTTTATACTGAACAAAAGCACATAAATGTGAGAAAGTATATAATAACTCCCTTGTTATTCATAATACAGAAGAATAGTTTATATAAAAGTTGTACAGAATCAAAACACCTAAAGGACAAAATTAATTTGAAACATGCGATTAGTAAAAGCGGGGCCCGCCAAAAATTACATTTTTAAATGGAACACCCTGCATGTTTTTAAACATATGGATTTCTGAGAAAATTCTATATATGGCAATATAAACAGTTTAACATTTTAGTGCGGGGTTGCCAAGTTATGTAGAAAATTCTTCAAATTTTGGAAGAAACATGACCTCGAAGAAGTTGTATTAACTTTCAACTACTAACACTTGGAGTAAAAATATTTGTCAGAGTTATAGACAAATGTTAGGCAAAGACTCCTGTATTAGCTAATATCGATATTTTATACAGGGCACTTTTTATATATCGATCATTTTTAGAAAGTTGATTGACAAATTTGATTTTCTAAAATTTTTCAAACGTAACACCCTGTATTTTATTCTATTTTATTCACATATCAGTCCACATCTACTTTTATTAAGTATGTTCTACACCTAAAGTTGTTAGTTTTTAAGATATAGCAACATTTCTGGGAAAACCTAATTTTTATTATTTTCGGTCGCACGAAATGGCTTTGGAAAAAACTGTCACATTCTGTCAACGTGTAAGTTCATAATTTATCATTCCATTTTGAGTTAATTTTATTATTTAATATTTATTTGTGGTATTCTATGAAATAATAAAAATTAAGTTTTTTTCAGAAATGTTGCTATATCTTGAAAACTAACAATTTTAGATATAGAACATGCTTAATAAAAGTTGAAGTAGACCAGTATGTGAATAAAATAGAACAATAAAATACAGGGTGTTCCATTTGATAAATTTTAGAAAATCAAGGTTTAACTTTCTAAAAATGATCGTATTATAAAAAATGCCCTGTAGAAAATATCGATATTAGCTAATATAGTGTTAGTAGCTGAAAGTTAATACAACTTCTTCGAGGTCATATTTTTTCCAAAATTCGAAGAATTTTCTACATAACTTGGCCACCCCGCACTAAATTGTTAAACTGTTTATTTTGCCATATATAGAATTTTCTCGTAAATCCATATGTTTAAAAATATACAGGGTGTTCTATTTAAAAAATGTAATCTTTGGTGTGTCCCGTTTTTACTCATCGCCCTGTATGTTTCAAATTAATTTTGTAGATTAGGTTGCTTGATTCTGTTCAACTTTTATATAAACTATTTTTCTGTATTATGAGTAACATTATGAGTTATTTTACATTATCACACTAATGGCCCACCCTGTATGTTGCACTTATTTGTGACAGTTTTATCGTAAAATATCTTAAATTTTGCAATACTGACCTCGAGTTCGTGATCAGCGACCCCGAAAACCCCCGTATACCAAATTTGGCATGAATCTGTTATTTTTTGAAAATTCGTGATATCTGACCTTAATTGACCTGTTTTTTTTTTGAGGTTAGAAAAGAAACCATCAATTCTGACCCTGGATTCGCGCTCAGTAGAATTATAACCATATAAACGAACATTTGAATATAGAAAAAACCTTTATTTTTGTATTTTTCCTAGCACTTTTTCGTGAATTTTTGCTATTTTTGACCTGTTTTTTTTGAGGTTAGGAAATTCCTGTAATGTGATAGCTCAATTCTGACACCGGATTCGTGATCAGGAAGCAAAAATACTACGGATAACATATGTCGCATGAAAAGTACAACTTTTTTTTGTATGGCTGTGTAATTATTGGAAACAAAATAACAATAAAATCATGGCAATCTTGAATATGCGCGGTTCGTTTATTCGATTAAAGGCAAATATATCAAAAACTGTCAAAAATAAATGCCACATGTTATATGTTTTTATTCAGAATAAAATTTTACATCTGAAAATTTAATAATTTACAGGGTGTTCCATTAAATAAAGAATAAGTTGTATCTGTCACATTTGAATTGTTTTTTTGTTACTATAAACAGAAACTTCATAAAAAACACTACAACTTTTATTTCAACAAAATTTTTATACCTGCAAAGCTAACTGTGATAAGTGGGGTGACAAAGTTAAGTGGGACACACTGTACAATTCAGTTTGTTCATAGTAACTAAACAACTAAGATAATTAATTTGTAGGACCAGACGCATATAAGTATTTATTTCGTATTTATTAATCCTCATAATAGTCTCCCACAATATTATTTAGGTAAGTACCTTTTGAAATGGCAGGTCACTCTCTGTCAATTTAACCATATTGAACTTAGAAATTAAGAAGTATTGACAATTTAAGACGTAACACTGTTGGTTATATCTCACCCATACTGACACGATATCTGCCTACCACAACATAGCTGTGATTCGTTGGTCGTCTCACTTGTGACATACTGATGAGAACTAATCAGTTCGGAACCGGTATGTGTCTGGTGGTTCTACTAACCAATGATCTTAGCTGTCTCGTAATTTTGAAATTGTCCTTTGCCACATTTATCTAAACTAAAGACATAAATGACTTAAGATTTATTAAACTAGAGTAAGTTGTGAAAAGTTTTACGATTTTTATAATTTAACTTTGGCATTTACATTTAATCAAACACTACTGAATACTTCTTTCAGCTCACACATCTTTAAAAGTTTTATGTATCGTTAACATCAAATATATACAAATAAATTACCATCTTCGGCAGTAAAACAAGGTTACTTTGTAAATGTTTCCTTCTTTTTTTTAAAGAAAGGGACTTGTCTGTGGATTCCAACCGCGTGTAGTACGAGGATACACGTGAGACGGAGTATGCAAATGACACATGTTTTTGCCAACTCCGAAGACCGGCCGGAGTGCCGTCCGAGGTCATTAAATCCGCCCGGCACATCCTTAGGATAACAAGATCCATGTGTTCAAATATTTTCTTCCTCGTCGCATTAATCATGGCTAAATTCGGACCCGGTCATTTTTAATGTACCCACGACGGTTATATATGGTCGTGGGTTGTTTTATTTGGGATTCTTGGAATATTGGTATACGAAGAACCTCAAAACAGGGCTGAAATAATCAACTCCGAATAAATGTTTATTTGTCAACCAGCGTCACTGTATCTGACGCTTCGCATCGATCAATTTATTCGATACCATAATGCCTGTCCTGTCGGCCTGGCATGCCGGTGAACAATCCAGATTTTTTATCACAGCACAATTTTAACTATGTTTTCATTGTGTTTTTATTTATTAATAGCGAAGAAACTCCTTGGAGTAATAAAGTGACACGTGTTCGTGGCGTCGGGTTATCCCGCCGACAAGTTATGTAATAATCCTGGACGTATCAACCACGCAAATCATGGAACTTTACAGGCTAGCCACAGAGCGGCGACTTGGCTCTATTGCCCGGTTGAACCAATTACAAGCAGCACTAATTAAAGATTACAAATGACAGTGTGGGGTCCCTCGGACAACACGCTATGCGTCTCTTGCACGGTCTCTCACTTACACACAAAGTGGCCAGTGGGAATACATTTCTCAATAAACTTCACATGACTGTTTCATTACTTGTGTTTTCTCTAATTGTGTAGTATTTACGATTCACCCAAATATGGTCTATGGTGACATCTTATTTTTCTTGTCTAAATTAATTTTATTTTCTGATATAACTTTCATATGCATTTTTTTACCTATACAGGGTGATTCAGTCATAATTTCATTAATTTTAAGAGCAGATAGAGAAAAATGAGTATAATACGATGGCGTGATTAAAAAAAATTAAATGCATATTTAAGCAGAAAAATATATTTTCAAATCAATATTTAGACCTCTGACCCANAACACGCTACGCGTCTCTTGCACGGTCTCTCACTTACACACAAAGTGGCCAGGGGGAATACATTCCTCAATAAACTTCACATGACTGTTTCATTACTTGTGTTTTCTCTAATTGTGTAGTATTTACGGGGTGCTTTTATGGTCTTTTTTTCTTAAAAAATTGAAACATTGGTAAAGTTCTCAGAGCATACAAAATTAAAACATTTAGCTTTATGCTGTAAAAACAATGAAATCGATTTCAATCTTGAAGTGATTTCAATAAGATTGACTTACTTTTCAACTAGTATCACTGAGAACACTTGTTTACAAAATCTTGAAATGAAAATTGATGGAAATGTTTCAAGTTTACTTTTGGCAACGTCGCATTTGTGGTACATCGGTAATACTAGAAGGAGATTTAACTTAATGCAGTAAAAGAATTAAGTTTAATCACATTAAAATCCCTTCAAATCTTCAGCTTTCTGTAATTAACAACTGGAGGCAGAAAATTGAAGTCATTTTTGTTTGAAACAATACACAGGGTGTTCCAATTAAAACTTTCTACTCGAGAAATATCGGAATTAAAATTTTTGGCGATTTTTTCGATTTTTACAATAATAATCATGATTCATTCGATTTGTAACTAGTCATATTTTGTAAAAAAATTCAGTTACAAACTATTTGTCCGATTTGTAACTAGTCATATTTTGTAAAAAATTTAGTTACATTTTTTGTCCTCTTCCATTTTCGCCTAAAATCAACTCTTGACATAATTAAATAGGAAGAAAATTATGACATTTTTCGATTTTTTTATCATATTGTACCGCCAAAAGCTCACGTTTTCTTTTATGCGCATAGAAAAATTTTAATTTCTAGTGATATTTGAAAGCCAAAAAGCCAAATATCTTCGTGGATATACGATTCACCCAAATATGGACTTTTTTTTGAAACAGATTCTGTCTAGAATAATGATATACTGGACACATTCATTTGTGTGTGTGACATCTTATTTTTCTTGTCTAAATTAATTTCATTTTCTGATACAACTTTCATATGCATTTTTTACCTATACAGGGTGATTCAGTCATAATTTCATTAATTTTAAGAGCAGATAGAGAAAAATGTGTATAATACGATGACGTGTTTAAAAATAAATTAAATGCATATTTATGCAGAAAAAAATATTTTCAAATCAATATTTAACCCCCATTTCAGGCTGTTACTGAACGGCTGACGTCAGCAGTCTAAAAATAATGACATAAAAAACCATCACTAACTAGATAAATTATAAAGAGAGGGTGAAATGTATGTAGTATTTAAATATTCACTGTAAGTAATAGAAGATAAAAAACAATCGGACGGAGACAAATAAACAACTCGGTACGTGTTTCCGACCTAGGCTAACCTGTATCTAGGTCAATAACCTTCTTTCTATCTGACCCACTTTTGATTTGCACGTGTACTATAGTCTAGGAGCCAGATAGGGTACCGTGGCCAACCGGAGTGCCACGCTGCAAACAACTTATTCGTCTATTTTGAGCTCCTGAATCCAAAAAAACTTGGTCGCAAGGCCTGAAAGTGATCAGTTTAATTGTTATCAACAAATTAAATGGCCGTAAAAAGTTTATTTTTATAGCTAGTAAACGGAACCCTATCTGGCTGCTACATAATAAATATAAACTTTGGTGTAACCTAGGTAGGTACTTATTGTTTTTGAGAAAGTAATATGTTTTTTACCTGATTAAAATGCCAGCACGAGTAAAACAGCGTTCATTCGTCCAGCGCACTTTGTTTTAAAAATAAAAATAAAGTTAAGGTCTGCTGCACTTCGATTTAGGAACCAACTGCAAAATTCAAGACGATTGAGGAAATAAGCTGGTTCTAAAGCTTGAATTTTTTGAAAATGGTACGGGTTGAGTGAATTCTCGCGCAAAATCCGCCAAACTTTGGTTTGTGATATCTCCAGTCGCCCTGAAATTGTTCTTGTGGAAATAGTAGACTGCTCTTTGACTAAATTTAAAACAGCCTCTATCACATTTAAGTTATTTTGTCGATGTCCTGCACGTTCGTTGTGCGGTGTGGTATGATAGATGCAGTTGGAAAAATGCGGGTGGTAGATTTGAATAAACGCTTTAAATTGTTAATGGTTTTGTAACCGTGTGTAGTGTATTTTGTATATTCGGGTATTTAGTAGTGTGCCGACTTTTTTATTTGATAAAATACGATGGGCCTACAAACAGGTAACTACCTCTGCTTTATTTATTTTCTTTTTACGAAAGTTGATTTCGAGAAGTCAGGCTTGTTAAAACATACTGCACTAAGTTAATACAATTGTTAAAATTATTTATAATAAAATGCAGCATGCTCCTTTATTTACTTGCATACGTTTAACGCGCAACGCGGAACCCACAGTAAATGTGAAGAACACATTATGATGTGAACTTTGCAACGCTGTTCACTTTCGAATACGTGGTTAAAATTAATGACATTATGACTGAATCACCCTGTATACTATGTATTTTTGTTGTATGACCTGTTTATATTTATATATATAATATATTTTTCCTTCTTCTCACTATCCTGTAATTAGGACTTGTTCCTGTTGGATAGCTTAGTCTAAATAAATAAATAAATAAATAAATATTTGAGTTTCAGGTTAAAAAAAATCATCCGGTGGATTAATACTTCATAGGTTCTATCTCACCCACACCCGCTCGGACATTTTGAAAGCAGATCCGAGTTATTGTTAGAACCTCCCCCGTACGCATAAAGTACAAAGTCACACTCCAGATCCCGATGATAATCCTTATTATAATAAGACGCCCTTAATGAATCGTACTGGCTTCCTCCTCGCGAACACACACCGTAAAAGTTTCGTTAGTTAACTTTAGCAATTAAAACTTAAATCAGATGTCACAGCTCCTAAAGAACTTCGTAATTTATTCCCCATGTAAATTATTATGTTTGACACAACGGAATTTATGGTAGTTTTCATTATGGAGAGTCGAGCGGCAACATCTTCAAGAAAGTACGTGTATTATAATAAATTCAGCGACGGAGACGGTTCCCAGATAGGAATTGTGTACACGAGGGGTCGCCTGACCGCCGAGGATATTCGCTAGTCGGAAAAAATTCGCGTGTTGCTTATGGCTTCGGTGTATTCCCATGTAAGAAAATTAACAATTACAATGTTTATACAAAACGCTGCTCTGACAAATAACGTCAAAGTTTTCTAAAAAAGAATGTACTTAGCCCAGTTACTCAGGGTTTTTACCTCCGAATTCTTTATAACTGAACAGATTGACGTGAAAGTTTGACCGAATGTGGGGAATGCCTCATGGAACAAAACTTATATAGTGCCGAAGTGTGCTTTTGCCCTGGGGGTGGTTCTTACCCCATCTTGGGAGTGGAAATTTTTACGCCCAAAATAATCACAGAAATCGATAGAGGAGTCAATTTTAAGTAACAAATGTTATATAAAGTTTTTTGGATAATCCAATATTTTCCGAGTAATTCGTCATTGAAAATGTTGATTTTTTACTGAAAAAATGCTTGTTTTCGGACAGTTTTTTGCAAATAACTCTGAAACCATTGGATTTAACGAAAAAGTTATAATGAACAAAAAGAAAAGTAATAAAAAAACAAATCTAATGGCATTATTTTGTTTTTCTCTGATTGCAATATAAACCGAGTTATGGATTTTTAAACATTATTATATGTTAGCTAAAATCTAAATTGGAGCCAGTTAACGTTAAATAACGCCAAAACCTCCAATATTAGGAAAAAACTATTTGAAACTTTTTAAAAGTACTTTGAAAAACCTTTAAAATGAGTTGTTTTAAGCCTTTAGAATCAAAATTAACGGAAATATGATCGAAATAACATAGTCTCATTTTTTTAAGAAAAAATTAATAAACAAATCAGTGCCTTTGGCGACAGAATTAAAATTAAATGCAATCCATGTACAGATTTCTTCATTTATATTCTAAGAATATGTTCTGGGTCTTTGGCTCATTTACAAAGCATGATTTCGAAAAAAAAAAATTTTTGAAAATGTTATATATTTTCAAATTTTTGAAAAAAATTCGATTTTTACGCTGCAACTTAAAAATTAAAGAGTGTAAGAAAAAAATACAATCGTAAAAAAAATTTACCTTTATTTTTGCTGAAGATTTTGCTTAAATATTTTATTCCTCTAAAATTAATATTAATCGAGATATCGCCATTTTAAGTTATAATATGAATGAGAGAACCACCCTTTTCGAGCCCTTTAAGCCCTTCAAACTTAAAAATGAAGTGCTTAAAAAAGATCAACTCAACAGTTCACGTAGTCCTTACAATTCCCTGCAAAATGAGCCTTTGTACGATTAAAAACCTTAAAAAGTAAGAAAGTTATCTCTCAAAAAAATAAACAGGTGTATAGGTGATAATTTTAGGAAAATTTAGGTCAAGCAGGAATTTTGAAGCATTTACAATTAGATCTTTTTTGTATATATACGTATTTAATACGTGTATATCCGAATAAATCAGTACTACACTATATTATAACTACTATATTATAATAAGGGAATCAATGTTTATTTAATACGAATGCACATTTAAAATGTTTCTACTCTTTCAATAATATTTTTTCATTTTATTTTCGAAAGAAGGGGTATTTTTCAAGGGTTGAAAAGTTACAGTCTATAAAAAAGACTTTTTAATCAAAAAATCAGTTTTAATTTGGAAAAAAATGCATGATTAAAACGTTTCAAGTTGAAAAAAATTTTTTTATATTATTTTCATCTAAAGGGGTGGGTTTTAAAGGTTTTTCCGGGTTGAAAATTTGGGATACATTAAGTTTCATGTTAGATAGCACATGGAATTAGTCATACTGCACAAATAAAAAAGATTTGATTACATAAAATGCTTAAATTTGTATTTTTTCTTTTTTTTCCAATAAGGGCTGGTTTTCACCCCTTAAGAACCAAAAGCACACCTAACGCATATATAAGTTTTGAAGTGGGGGGTAAGATGAGCCTAATTCTAAATTTTGAGAAAAATCGATGCAGTTATAAAAAATTCGGAGGTATTACTATATTTTTAGCTACAGTAACTGGGCTAATGGGGCTGTTTATCCACGTTATCACACAAGTTTGGTAGATTTTTCAGAAAAGTGGTACTCAATTGTTTTTGTCTCTTTTTATAACAAGAAAATTTACTAGGAATTTGATGCATACCATTTTTTTTAAACACCAGAGCAAGAGATAAGGGATGAGAATGTTAAGTGATTACATGATATTTTAACAAAGAATTTGTAATACAGAAATGCTCTTGGAATGTGCCGATTCATTTTTATTTTAAACTGGATTTTAGTTGATAATTGAAT
Organism: Anoplophora glabripennis; assembly: GCF_000390285.2. Taxonomy (NCBI): domain Eukaryota; kingdom Metazoa; phylum Arthropoda; class Insecta; order Coleoptera; family Cerambycidae; genus Anoplophora; species Anoplophora glabripennis. The sequence continues at coordinate 775,864 of NW_019416266.1, read as the reverse complement.
AACTTTAAAAGCTATTAGTATTTATCTAAAATACCTGGGACGACTCAGTTCGAAACTTTTAAATATTTCACGGGAGACCGAAAGTAAGTAGAGACTGAATTGGCTTAAAATAGAGTCTATTGTATTATAATGAGGATTAGTCGCAAGAAGCAATTAACATTTATGAAGTTTTAATTGCCAATTTTACGCTTATTGGATAATAGCAATGCAAGTTTTGCTATTTTTACCTGCAAGGTGGAAGATACCAGACAACCAGGTACACGTACTTTTCAATTGTATGCATGCAAGAAAGAATATTAATATAGGGGTAGAAAAATGTGCCAATAATGTATAGGGTGTCTCAAACTCGATAGTATGGGCCTACTGTGAGGATGCGAATAATTTAAATAAAATTTGGGACACGTGGTGTTAAATGGGATGAGGTAAGCTCCATTTTCAATAGAAAGTATTGCCTTTGGGATTTGACAAAAACGACTAATGACGTCAACAATTATACAGGGTGTTTCAGGATTAAGCCGACAAACTTTAAGGAGATATTCCTCATAAAAAAAGGAAAAAATCAAGTATACATTTTTCTCCAGACGCTTCATTTTCGAAATATAGGGCGTTAAAGATTTTTTTAAAAATTCGAATTTTTTAAATAACTTCTAAATGAAGAAGGCTATTTAAGCCAAATTTGGCATGACACATCTTCTTATAAGATACCATTTTCCCATATAAGTAGAAGTCCCGCAAGCAACCAGTGCGGAGTTATGGGGACTCAGACTCATTAAATTATAAAAAAAATTAATACGGCCCTACTGAAAATAAAAAATGATGCTGTTTTTAGATAGAACAGTTTGTTATTGATAAAAAGTGTACATTCACTTTTTTCCTAACTCTTATAGTTAATGTAGAACAATAACTGTGTTTTTTACTAATTTTTTTCATAATAAACATACATTCTGTTTTTTTATTGTAAATGTATTAAGCTAGTTAGAACAAATTTTCAAATTTGTTCTAAAAAATCTTGTCAAATGAAGTCAAACAATGTTCTTCGATACTAAAACTTCTAACGATAGAACCAACTTTTCCCAGTGTAAAGTAAAAAAGAAACAAGTTCTTTTCTAACTTTTTTCTTTAATTAATCCAACGAGTGGTTCGCACTTTTGGCCCCATCAGCGGAAGCCAGATAAACCTGGCGGACCCGCTGCAAATCCACTCGTCTTAAAAACACACGGCAATTTATAAAATTCATATTTAATTTTCGCCGAGCCGAAAGAAAAACAATAATCCGACGTGGACTAAGCCGCTTTTCCTGGGGATGTGGATGGAGAATTCCGGGAACCATATTTTTTAACAAGCCAGCTGAAGTATTTCCGTCTTTCGTGCTTTCGCTCCAGAAGGAACTTCTGCCTTATTTACTGGGCAAAATAAAATGGCCTGTCGTCGGGCTTCTACTAAGCCGATACAGACTGACCACGAAAGGGTTGGATGTTCCATGTTTATTCTTTTTGCAACGAATTAGATTGTCGTGTTGCTAAAAAATTATTTTAAAAAATCAGCATGAGCTCTAAATATTTTATCTGTTATGTCTAGTTTATTTGTAAAAGATTCCTCTAAATATTATATCTTTCGGAAAAGTTTGAATATTTCCACCCCCATGTCTCTTTAACGCAAATAAATCTGCCCCAGGATTAACCAAAATGGCCGCAGAGTATCAGCGGAAAAAACAATGTTCTGTGCATTTATCTGCATTTGGCAAATTTAAAAATTTTGGGATAATTTGAGGCATTGCGGCAATTTTCAAAAAAAAAAGTTTTCTATACAATGGCATATAAGTTTCTTCATCACAAATAATCTTGGTTTCTTTCATTTTTTATCTGGTATTTTAATCGAAAGCTTTGATCCTAAATCATGTATATCATTCAAATTTAATTGATAAAGTTCATCAGGACGACATGCACGGCAACACCAAATATTAAGGCAACCTGAAAAGGAAAATCTAATATTCATATTTAAACGTATTTTATTCATTTAGTATACAGGGTGTGGCGTCTTTAGTGCAGAAAAAATAAAATGCAGATTCCTAGAAATATATGCAATAAAAAAGCCTTATATAAGAAATTCATATATCCACGTTTTGTCAAGAAAATTGAACTTCAATTTTGTAGGAAGAAATAAATCTTAGTACGGTCCTCGTCAAAAAATATCATGCCATTTGATTAACATCAGCGCACGCTTGCCGAATCGAACTTAACAGAGAGTCAAGCCTTTGCAATAATAAATAATTTTGGCCAGTTTAATACAATCCTCTCGTTTTAATTAAAAGGAAAAATAAACATAAAATTGAATCAGTTATTTCACTGTAAATGATAATGTGCAATCCCAGACAAGAGGTTTGCAGAAACAAAGTACATGGTGTTACAGAAAAGACTACTGTTATTTTAGTAAGTGTTAGGTTGGATCACGACAAACAAAAGAGATGCAAACTTACCGCTGTCGTTCGATAGTAGTAAACGTATTATTGTTGTCCTCGTTATCCATTGCCGATTTAGTTAAAACAATAACTTAAAAAATAAAAAATAAGAAACGTCTTTAATAAACACTTAACGTCTAAACAGTAGAAACGCGATATTTTTGACACAACTTAGTAGCAATTCACCTGCGTACTGACACTGACACAGACTGACACTCCACAGGTGCCGTACGGAGTGCGGACTAGGTCATTGTTTTTTGCGCTATGTTAAACAGGACCGGCATTAACATTTTGTCACTTCTTGTAATTTTTTAAAAAATATTTTTGATACTCAAATCTCATAATCGCCTTATGGGCGATTATTTTACTTCATTTATTGTCAAGAGTCTAGGTTCTTAATTTTCTGCATTAAAGACGCCACACCCTGTATATTATGTGGGATTCAAGTTATTTGACAAAACTTTGGTTCCAGTTTCAATAATATTTTGATACATCAATGTCTTCCTTTGTACAAAGTATTGGTCTCAACATGGATTAATTTGGTCATAACGTAGATGTCTTCAACTTTGTCGGAAAATTATGCAGTAAAACATTTTTGTACGCGAGACGGTATTTTTTTTCAAGATAAGCCTCGGCTAACGCCTCGGCCAACATTTTGCATTGTCATCCGGGAATGTATTACTTTTACTACTAGTTACACAGTATACTATTGTACGTTTCATAAAATCGAAATGCCTTTTCTTAAATATTTCTCAAATATTATTTTCCTAAACCTTTTTTCATTGCTGACTTTATTTCTATGATTTAGTTCACGACATCTGGAATCAATTGGAAATAATTGCAATTTATTCTTTCAATAATATAATTACACAGAAAAAATTGGTAGAGCTTGCCTATATTAAGTTGTAAAAGCTTTCACAAAGACTGAATTACCTGGTAACAAGGAAACACCATCTCCTTATCGAGTTATCTTTCTCTCTAACAACCTAAATCGTCTGCCTAATTTCCGCTTTTACTCGGAAAAAACGTTGGATGAATACTTTTAATAAGTCATTAATCTACTGCAGCCACCTGAGATTGTTTGAATCCGTCTAGTAATTAATATTTTGATTATATCGTCAGATTGTAGAGAGACATTTGTTCCTTTACCTGGACATTTCCAACAAGATTCTTCAGATAATTAACATTATAATTTTAGAGAATAAAGAAAAATATTAGGATATATCATAGTAGTGTGGACGAGAGTTGGATTTTCCAACGAAACTGATCTTGTAATTAAAAAATCCAAGATTAAATAATCTCCAATTAGGCTAGCCTAGGCTTAATAAAAAAATTGGATTGGAAATTAGTCTGCACAACTTCGTACTGATTATAGTCAGCTTAAGCATAATAGGCATCCCGTATTATGAAAATTAAAAATTGCGTTTTGGTGGAAATTCTACTACGTTCAACTCATTGCACATGATAGGATGTACAATAATTGTTTTTCGAATTATTCTATGCACTGGAATTGGAAATTGTTGTAATCCTTATTTAGAACAAGGAATAACTCTACCAGTATCTAGACACCGCGACAATTGATTAGCGTGTGGCAATAGTTATTTACACCATAAAGGAGGTAAGTATTATTTACCAGTCGAGGACGATTTTGCGCCCGAGCGGAGCGAGAGCTGGCAATAGAGTCCAAGACTGGAAATTATATCTACTTAACTGCTGCGTGACTTTAAAAATTTACTGTGGCCGTCCTAATCAAACGATTTCAATTTTTCGGAAACCATTTGAAAGGCTGAGCGGTTTTTTCTATATGAAAAATTTTTCAAGTATCTAGATGCTTTATTTGAGGCTGTGCAACATTTTGAAAATTCGAAAATTTTAATGAAATTTGGTGTGTTGTTTTATTATACCCTAAAGTTTTTTTTTACCAAAATTAGAATGCCCTCGGAGCAATTAAAATATTTAGAAGAAATATTCAAAAAACTTGAACTATTTTGCCTTTTTTCATCAATTATTGCTATTTTGCAACATCGGTAACAAATTTTAAACATTTTTAACTTACAGCATATTGTGCAAAATTGGATTCTAAAACTTTTTTCCTCTTCAATACTCTTCCAAAATGCATAGGTTCCAAGATATAAGTAAAAAAACACAGATAAAATAAGAATTTTTTTAAAATTTTTAAATATTTTTGCAATTTTGAAAATGTTCCGAACCTCGTCCAGATCTAGCGATCTACACTTTTATTATGTAAGTTGTACTGAAGGTAATCCATAAAAAATTTGCTTGCCCCCCTCTCACATCCACCTCAAAACAGATCCGCCCTGGTCTACAAACTGAGAGCATTTTTGAAACGTAAGAATGACGGCTATATACCTAAAAAGACAAACGTTTTTACAAGAGAATAAGTCGACGATTTTCTCTTTCAGGCACCTGATAACACATATTTCCTAATGAAGGTAGTGACGGTCTTAGGCATTGCAGAAGCATGCATGCCGTTCTGATGAGTTATGCAAACTTACTTTTAGTCCAAGCATTCTGTCACGGATTAACGTTAAATTTGCAGAAATTATTACCTGGACAAAAAAAATATAACCGTATAGAAAATTAAATTCTAAATTGATTTTTTTATTCTTTAAACTCGATCCAAAAAATATAGTAGCGATTGAAAAATTTTAAATGAGAAAGTTGTAGGCTTTAAAAAGATCTATCGACTGATTTTTTGTAAGTATCGATTGATTTGTTACTTTTCGAGATATATCGAAAAAACCGTTAAAAATCTTCTCTTTTCTCTTCTTCTATAACTCGTTTACATTTACGTTCCCATA
>NW_019416266.1:766784-770159 GCF_000390285.2 Anoplophora glabripennis | reverse complement strand
TACACGTTGAAATCATAAATATTGTATTAATACTACAAAAAATGGAAATAAGAACTAATAATGTCAAATGGTTGAATTTGTGATGTTACATCAGTATACCTTTCGTTGTCATGAAAACGAGAAAACAAAAATTAATTTGTAACTGTACTGGCACATAAGATTAATTGCTGTCACCACAGTTATTACTAGTTGTATATTGTTTAACTTCTAACATTGATTACTTAAATAGTAAAGCAGAATCGCGATTAATACCGCAAAAATCGCTTATAGAAAAGAATACAAGTTCATCGAAGGATGGAAGAGCAAAAGGTAACAAATACAGATGAACGAGTTGTGCTTGCTTATCTTCAGAAAATGTCAAATGTATTAATTTGAACAGCATTTCATCTGATTTAAAAAACCGAAGTATTAATATTTCAAACAATACCAACTGCACATTTCACATTCATTTAAATAATTAAGATGTTAAATATTTGAATAAAGCTTTTGAAACATTTGTTAGTAATATTTTATTTGACGTTACAAGGTACTTCTGTCAGATCAATAATTAAAAAGGTAACATTTAGACTTGACGTTTCTCGGGTTCTTGATGTTGCCATGGTAACTTTAAAACACATGCGTTTTTAAAAGTTGGATTTAAACACTCTGGGGCGTGCTTTAATTAAGCAAAATAGGGTACCAATAAAAAAAAATGTGTAGGTATTTATAACTCTCGAAATCGCTTTTATCCCTAGGGAGGTAAGTTGCCTCACTTAACTCCCATTGTCCATAGCAACTTCCACTTCTACGGCAAAATCCACTTACCTCCTTAAAAACAATGTATTAATAGTAATAATTTACTATAGTGGGAGCAGTTAAACGTCTATTTAAACACCTGTTACCGTAAAAAACCATCACCGACCTACTACCTTCTATAGGTTACCGATGAGGGGTGATTATTTCGAAACAACCCTTCCCTCTCGATCCTCCGCACTAACAACTTCTTCCTCAGTTACATCCTTTGTCTCGACGCTTGGCGCACTTCGTGTACGTGTAGCTGGCGTTCTCCACCTGCATTAGGAAAACAAGTCGAGGCAAATCGCAGTTTCGTGTACCCCTTTGTCATGTCAGCAGCGCGACGGAAACGTCGCTAAGAGACGAATTTATAAAACGCCCAAGGCGCGCTACGTCGAAGCGCTCGCAATAACAATCCTTGAACTCATTAGATCCGATGAACAAGCAACTCTAAACATCACCACCCCCAGTTTACCCTGCAGTTGCAGTATCGATGTTGCGAAAGGGAGCCCGAGTCGCTCCATATGAAACGATTAATTAAAGTTGGAATAAAACCGGAGGGGGCGGGGGTAAATAAATTCATAGGATGACGAATGTGGGGTGAAGGGTGGGTTTGGATTTGGGGATACAACTTATGAAGTAGTTAAAACTTACAATGTCAGATCGTAAGTATAAAAAATAATAATGATTGTTTACCATACTCTTCTACTGCGATCTCTGAACATGTTTTAGATACTGGCAGTGTTATTCCTCGCCATAAAGATGAACCACAGCTACAAATAGAAAATTAATGGTCAAAACTATTGGCAGTTTTTAATTATTACGTTTTACATTGCCAGAACTGCCAATTTTCTGAAATTTCTTCAACTGTACACACTTACAATTTGAATTTTTCAGTTTTTTCATACAGGAGTAAAACATACTTTATAAAAGTCTGTGAGAGCAGTCATGTCATATTTAGAGCACGGAATTTTAGCATAGTTTCATATCATTATAGGTAGAAAGCATAGAGACACAGTCAGTGTATTTCGATTGTAAATATTTTGTCACTTAATATTAAGGTAGTTATATCCCAACTACGGAGTTCAAGTAGAAAACTTTTGAGCAAGTTTCATAATTGAGTTACGTAGCTACGAAACCTGGCAACGTCGCACAGAGCGCAGCTGTGTGGGAGAAAGAGATTGATAGAAATTTACTTATTTTTGCGGGAACTAGGTTATTGACGTTAAATACAGGGTGAGTCATTAATAATGGTACACAGCTTAATGTCATATTGTTAACGTCAAAATATAGTGATTGAGCCAGACATGCCTTAATCAATTATCGCCCCTTTTCGTTCTACAGGGTGTTAAAGTTGAAAAAATATTTTCCTTTTTATATTTATATTGAACATAGTTCAACAATTTCTGGTTAAAAAAATTCAAAATTGTAAAATATAAAAAGTTAGACATATTTTTACATTGACAGGACAGTACAACTAGCGCTCCCTAAACGTGACCCCAACACTATTTGCATATTCGTATTTTCCACCTTAAAAAACGTTAAACTATGAATGTTCAAAACAATCAGTCCATACATATTTAAAATATAAATTAAAAAAATATAATTTTTCAACTTTAACACCCTGTAGAACGAAAATGAGCGACAATTGATTAAAGGTATGTTTGGCTCAATCGCTATATTTTGACGTTAACAATCTGCCATTAAGCTGTGTACCATTATTAATGATTCACCCTGTATACTCTAATAATTCAAATAGATGGTTTTCTAGAAGGTTTAGAAATGACCGGGAATTTAGACGTGGTGGCAAGACGAAAGGCCCACAAACTTGATTGCGAAATATTCCGAGCCACACGTTCACAGAAAATTCGTGTTGAAAAGATCTTGTCCGAATTTCATGAGGATTTTCTTGTAACCAAATATGCAGATTGTGAAAATTCACTATCTCTCGCTTTGTGAACATAGCCTTGTCGGTCCAAAGCATTTCTGGTAAGAATTCTGGATTATGTTGTGACTTCTTTAACAATCACTGACAAAAAATTTTCCCATCCTTGCGTAGAACTCTTAAAATTTTCGATTTACTCCCCAAGTTGCCGAGACGATCTTCGTGTATTTAGCCGAGGATCGTCGTCAAATGCTCTTAAAATTTAATTTCTGTGCCGTTCATTGAGTCGATCGTAATTTTTCAAATATCGTTTTAACCCAAAAATACGAAAGCGACGAGTGTAAAAAACGGCGCGCATTTTTAAGCAGATCCGGATTAAGTAATATTTTTATTACATATTAAACATTATATTGCATCTTATGACAAATATTCAATTTTAAGTTTGTAATTCAGAAAATAGTGTATTTTAGTGTCATATTAAATAAAACTACAAAATAATTTAAATATATTTATTATCCTCTAAATAATATTAATTTATTTAATATTTGTCTTTTCGTAGATTTTACCGAATTAAATAATTTGACTTCATGATTTATTCGTACATCGATATACTTTTCACATTCAGCCCTTACAAGTTCTATTAAATGATTACAATTGTTAGGCAAATTATCAAATTGATGTTCATGCAAATTTTCAAATATGTTCACATTCAGAAA
>NW_019416266.1:675118-762541 GCF_000390285.2 Anoplophora glabripennis | reverse complement strand
ATTTCTAGTGTTATTTGAAAGCCAAAAATCTCCGTGGATATACGATTCACCCAAACCACAACAGATACCGCCTAGTCTAATAGTGATAAATTCAGCTTGCCGAAACAATAATTCGCGAAATGGCCATTTCCCAGCTTATTTTCCTGGCCTATAACAGAAAAATTAATATTACAAGACCAAATAGCGCAACTGTGCTAGATTATTTACTAAGTCGGTGTTAGACACCGACTTTTGGGGACGTCGTTAATGACTATTATTATTTCTAATTATAGGTCTGCCGCCATTGAATCAAATTACTGTCACCGAGACATTTCTCATAATTGACAATTAATTCTGACGAGTAGAGCGGGCCGAGTTGCCGTTCGCCCGCCACGATTTACGAGACGGCACGGCCCGTAATTGAGGGCCGTATATCATGTGACTAAGTTGGCAAATACATAAAATTCGGTGGTAGATCACGGTTATTGCCGCCTGGGGGCCGGAGGCATCGCGGCGGCGACCTTTCCTGCGAGGCCCGCATGCGATTTATTAATTTAAAAAGGATCGGGTCCATGACGGAGAGCAGTACAGGGTGCGCTAGGGGTGATTTAGGTGGAGATTTGCCGGCGAGAAATGTATTCTAATATTTTTATGGGTACTAATACATTTAAAGGTCTCATAAATATTTTTTTGTATGGGCCCGCTGAAACCTGGGCCTCTTTTTATGTCCATTCCAGAAAGTGCGGAAATGTCGGCAAAATCTCGCACAAGAGGATCGTCTCCCATGTTCTTAAAAAAATTTCCTTAAAATATTTGACAAGAATTTTGTAATTTTGTGACTTTTAATAGTTTTGTGCAAAAAATTAAGTACAAGGTGTCTCAAACTCGACAGTATGGGCCTACTGTGAGGATACAAAAAATTTAAATAAAATTTGGGACACGTGGTGTTAAATGGGATGAGGTAAGCTCAATTTTCAATTGAAAGTATTATCTTTGGGTTTTGATTGAAATGACTAATGACGTCATCAATAATATTTTTTCCATAAACATACCTAAATAAAATTATTGAATGTGGATACCTGTCATTACTGAATACGAACGTCAAACGTATAACTTACAAAATATTTTCTCATTCAGAAAAAGTTGATGTTAATAAACGCAGCCAACAAAGAAGTCTTGAAACGAGAGGAGGTCATATAGAGAATAGATTGTAATATGTTTGTAGTATGAAAGCGTTTGCCTCATTTTTTAAGTTTAGTTATTGTTATCATCACCTTTTGTTTTAACTGTATTAAAGAATACTCGAGTTTAATCTTTTTTTCCACGGTCGGGAGTAGAAATCAGTTTCTGTGACATCAAAATTAAAACAGAAGTAGTCGATTATTCCCAAGGGAGTATAATGCTCCCAAGGGAGTTTACATTATAGAGAACGTTTTTCATGCAAAAAAAGAGATAACATTGAAATTATTTATTGACATTTAAATTAAATGTTACATTTGTACAATTTTCAAAATTAATATTAGAAGGAATATTACTTTCGCTTACATTTACAGTTTTTGTGATTGCGCTAGTAGTGGTACCTACTAAAACCTGATTAGCAATTTTGGTCTTATTTTCAATGGAGTTCTCGACATAACCCTCAGCGACTGTCGTTGATTTCCAACCAGCATGACGCTTTATTGTCGTGATATCCACACCAGCATCTGCCAGTAATGTCGCTGAAGATCTTCGTAAGCAGTGACCAGTATAACATGCAGCATCAGGTAATTTTAAATACGAAGCTACTACACTCGGAATTTTTCCCATGGTATTCTTGCCAACTGGCTGCGAACTACATTTTCCTGCTTTGTAGTACAAAAAAAGGCGCTTATGCTTGACGTGGGGAGGACGAAGGGACAGGTATTTTCGACAACAATTCAAGCATATTTCCCACATCGGTAACCACAAAGGTTCGTGGAATCTTTGTCTTAGTGTTTGGAATTTTTACAATCAACGAAGAGCCTACATCCTCAATATCATCTACAGTTAAATTGACTAGTTCATCAGTTTGACAAGCTCCGGCAATCCCCAGAATTAATCCAACCTATAAAAAATCAAAATACTTAATAATTGAAATACCTAACAACAAAAGTAATCTTACCTTAATCATTAAGAATTCTTTGTCATCTGCACTTGATAGAAAACGGTCGATTTCACCCTTTGTCAATATTTTCGATTTTTTCGCTTGATATCCGTCACCGGTTCTTTTCAAAAATGCTATCAGCTTGGGGAATTTGCTTATATCTATGTTGTCGTAAATTATCAAGCATGACTTAACCATAGAATATTGCGCCCATAATGTGGAAGACTTGTAATTCTTTGCATTTTCACTGAAGTATGCCAACAAAACATTCTCGCTGTATACTTGAACATTTTTCTCGGCGCACCACTTTTTGAACCGATTGTAGGCTATATCGTATAAAGACCTTGACTTCGTAGGCAGCAAATTGCTTATTGCAATATTTGCAGCCTCCACAATCTCTTCCGACTCACAATTATTCATTGTGCACTAAACAAACTTTAAACTAAACCAAACTAGCACCTTAATTTGACAATTCTTTTTGTTTGTTTATTTTGTAGTTATGGCAATAACTCAACGACTACTAAATAAATGCTCAAATCCAAATACAATAATTCTGGTGCTACTTACTTCATAATGACAAAATATGTGTTTTTAAGTTAATGAGACCGTGGAAAAAATAGTATATACCATTCGGGAGAGATGCTATTTTGTCCTCGGTCCATTGTAGTCCTCGGGCTTCAAACTGCACCTCTGCCAAAATAACGCATTTCTCTCCCTTATAGTATAATGTACTATTATTTATTCTTAACGACCCCTTGAATCTGTTCATTGTACAAAATTACTCAATAATACTTAAATTTAAATTATATTTGGGAAAAGTTTACTCTAAATTGGTTTTACATACTCAGAACAGAGTCAAAAGGCACTCATTTGATAGCAGAAGCTCGGATTTGAGTAAAATTCACTCACTTCTGTTACAATAGTTTCATTGAAAATTTTAATTGTACTCATTATAGTAGAATGAAAATATCACTTAATCGGGTGTGAACAGAAATTAACACATTATTGAGAAAATTGAGGGAATTTTAGTGAATTTCTTTTCTACAGTGCAGATTATCTTTTCACTAAATATAATTCATAAGAAGATAAACAATAGCTAAACGTCTTCTTCACTTCCACTGTCAAAAATCAGAATCCGAATGATCATCATCTTGGATGAATCGTGACGAGTATAGGTTCTAAAGTCATTAATTCTATTTCAATTTTTTTGTTGGCAGCAAGTATTCCATTCTTGTGATGTATATGCGTCGAAAAATTCCATGCACGACTTTTCTACGTCTGTCGAAGTGAAAGTGACATTTCTACTAGCGATATATTGTTTGAATATCGCCCAAGCAAGTTCAATAGGGCTAGCACATTGTTATATGGTTTGCAAGTTTAGTATAAATTGTCATCATGATGGTCCCTTGATTTAGTTGTTGACTTAAAAATTAGTTTCGCGTTTGGTATAAAGCCATATTGCCATTCAGCATGAACTAACGAGCGTTCAAATAAAAATGTGGTTAAGTTGGATCTGAAAATTTGAACGTAGGGCGTAGCGTATAGCAAATGAACTTAAACGTCATCTGTCAAAGCGCTATATCGCCGCTATCAATTTGAATATTTTCGTTTTAAAAAGCGTTTAAAATGGTGTTTTCTCAAGAACAAAAAGTGTTTATCATAGAGTCCTACTTTAGAAATGGACGCAAGATTGATGGAATATGGAAGTATTCTATTGAGGAATGTTTCATAGAATTTCAAAATCAATTTCCCGGCGTTGTTGAGTACAAAATTTTTCAAAGTGCAGTTCAGCGTTGTGTTAATGTTTTTCGTGAAACGGGCAGTATAACAAGAAAAGAAGGAAGCGGCTGACCTAAAAAGCGGACTGAAGAATTAAAAGAAAATGTCCAACAAATAATGGAAAATGCGCCAAGAACTTATGTACGTGTTTTATCACAAATGGTGGGAGTATCAGTCGGCACCTGCCACACAGTGTTAAAAAAAGATTTGCGTTTGTTCTCCTATCGTTTAACTTGTCAGCAAAAACTTCATGAAGTTGATTTTCCGCGACGGGCTGTATTTTGTGAATGGTTTTTAAACAACTACTGTGAACTTCATAATATCACCTTTTTTTCTGATGAAGCCTGGTTTCATTTAAGTGGTTACGTAAACTCACAGAATATGAGAATGTGGTCTTCTGAAAAACCAGATAACTTTTTTGTCGAGGGCCCTCTACACGCTCAAAAAATTGGAGTTTGGTGTGCTCTTAATCGAAGGAGGATTTATGGACCTATTTTTTTTAATGGTACTCTTACTGCGCAAAGGTATAGAGAAGAAATTATCGCTCCTTTTGTTAACCAGCTGGAAGAAAACGAAATTGCAAACTTTTACTTTCAACAAGATGGCGCAAGGGCACATACGGCAGGCGAGACGATGAATATGTTGAGTGAAGTTTTCCAAAATCGACTAATAAGTCTCAATGCTGAACATGAATTTCCACCGAGGTCATGTGATATTACGCCGTGTGATTTCTTTTTGTGGCCTTACCTTAAAAACACCATTTTTGAACTACCTATTCCTGATTTAAACCATCTACAGGCTCGACTTATAGACAAGATTCGTGATATTAACAATACCCCGAGCATCTTAGAAAATGTCTTTAATTCTTCGAGGAACAGGTGTGAAAAGTGCTTGGAACAAGGAGGGGGACACTTTCAGCAGCTCCTTTAATTGTTTGTTATTGTTATCACGACTATTCTTTAAAATAAAGTTATATAGTCATTAACGTTATTGAAACTGACAGCTGCTATACAGCTCGTTGAGAAATGAGGTTAAGTTGGTCGCTATAAGCTACTCCCTACGTCCAATGTGTCAGAGCCAACTTCGACCACTTTTTTATTTGAACGCTCGTTATAAGCAAACGTTGTCCTTTTAATGCAGGTTTTCGCAGCTTTTTGTTGCATTCTTTATCAAACCAAGTATTTTCATGGGTATGCGAAGAATGAATATACGTATTTATATAAACAAATGGTCGATCCATTTCACGGTATTCTTTCAATTAAAAAAAATAAATAAAAAAAGTCTTCAATGTCATGACGTTTCATTAGTAGTCGTCGTTTGGTCTTTGTTTTGTGTTACCGGAATCCTAAACTGTGCAGAAGCTTATGCAAACTTTCCCTGTCGCTATTATATTCCACATGGAATGTTTTCAGTAAAATACCTACAAATATTGCAAAATCCCAGCAACTAGATGACCCAAAATCATATAGCGGTCATATATTTGCAGATCAGCAGATACATTCTTAAGAGATTGTGACTCAGACATCACCACGTATTTTGGAGGATAGAAACGCGGCAAAGTAGCTGAAGGATATGTCGAAGATTATTTTCAACAGATCAAGATTGGGAGGAAAACTTTGAACGACAACAATGCTGATGTTAAAAGAAAGAATAAATTATCCATGTCTAAAAGGTGAATTTATATGTGCTCATATTATTCAAGAGTTCCAAAATCAAGCAGTTATAAAATTTTGAATGAAACAAATGCTAATGGAGAAATTCAAAAGTAGCAGTTGAGGTGATGTAGATGAAGGCACAGAATATGTCATACCAGAGACAGTTCACAATTTTTTCCTTAAAAATTAACTGCCAATGTCGGGAAAAGTGTCTCAAGCCGCTAATGGAAAAGAAATCATTGGCAGGGGAATCTTGACAAAAATTTACATGGTATGAAATTTCAATATGGGGAGGTTGATAGGAAAATATTTATTACTAGCAAATACAAGGTGTTAAAAAAAGAGTGTAGAATATTTAAGGAGGTAATAGTATGAACCAAAATAAGCAGAAAAGTTTCAATAAACATGGGTACGCAAAGTAACGGTTGCGGAGATATGGAATGTTTTATGTTTTTTAGCCCCTTTTTTTTATTTTGCAAAAACGTTGTGTATTTTCTTATAATAGTTGGTTGATGTTTAGTGAAATAAACAGTACGTATTTGACAGTTGTTCTCAGTGCACAAGTTTTCTTTCGCTATGGCTGGTTACTCTAACGCAGAATTAACAGACATGTATTTCGTGTATGGTCGTGCTAATGGGAACGCCACCGAAGCGCGACGTCTTTATGTTGACGCTTATCCAAATCGCCAGATTCCTTCACAACGCATGTTTGGAAGAATTCACCAAAGATTGCCTGATACCGGTTCCTTGAGCAAACAGTGCTATTTATCCGGAAGACCAAGGTCGGTATCCACTCCTAGAGCAGAAGAAGAAATTCTAGCACTGGTAGAGCAGAATCCAGGTACGAGTGTGCGGAGAATATCAGCCGAGGTAGGAATCAGTGGTCCTCTTGTTTGGAGAATCCTTCACGAGCAACTGCTTTATCCATACCATGTGCAACGAGTACAGGCCTTAAATCCAATAAATGATCATCAAGCACGTTTGGTTTTTTGCCGCTGGTTTCTACGTCATGATGCTGAAGACCCTCGTTTTCTTGCAAACATTCTTTTTACTGATGAGGTCGGGTTCACAAGAAATGGAGTGTTTAATTTTCACAATACGCATATTTGGGCCGAAGAAAATCCTCATGCTCTAATAGAATCTGGAATCAGGCACGTTTTTCATTAAACATTTGGATGGGTATTGTAGGTGACAGGTTTCTAGGTCCTGTTCTTTTACCAAACCGATTAACAGGGGCTGCTTACCTCAACTTTTTGCAGAACACACTGTATGAGTTTTTGGAAGACATTCCTTTGAATCAGAGGCAACAAATGTGGTTCCAGCATGATGGTCCTCCAGCTCATTTTTCCATGGCCGTTAGAGGGCATTTACACCAAACTTTTCCACATAGATGGGTAGGAAGGGCTGGACCTGTTTTATGGCCTCCAAGATCACCTGATCTGAACTCTCTAGATTTCTTTGTTTGGGGATATTTGAAGACATTAGTGTATGGTACTCCTGTAAATAGCCTGGAAGAGCTGCAGCTACGGATTAATCAAAAGTGTCAAGAAATCCAAAACAAGGAGGGTGTTTTCGAAAGAGTTCGAATATCGTTGAGACGAAGATGTCGTGCCTGCTTGGAAATGGACGGAGGGCACTTTGAACATTTTCTGTAACTTTGTTTTTTGTTTGTTAAAAGCTTCCTTTGTCGGTTTATTCCTAATAAAATAAAATGTTTGAAAAACGAATAGTGGTCCATATCTCCGCAACCGTTACTTTGCGGACCCATGTATATTAAGACTTTTCTGCTTATTTTGGTTCATACTATTACCTCCTGAAATATTTTACACTCTTTTTTTTAACACCCTGTATACAAGGAAATTAAAAAAATGTCGCAAGCAGGGAAGACAAATTTGTGACACGAATGAAACAAGAGTCAATAGTGGGTATACAGTGAAGAGGTTATAGCAAGATGTAATAGTGAAAAATGTACCACCAATAGCCATAGAAGGTTGGTTTATACCTACTGGTATAACAAGGGTGTTCTTTTATTGGCAAGACATACAGGAAGTGATGGTGGAGTTTGGGAGGTCGTGAGTCTCCATCCATATAGTAAAAGTAATTCCTCAGATTCCCCTTAAAAAAATGCAGTTCAATTTTGTCATATCTAAAAAACGATAGTGGTACGTCATAAGATAGTATGAGTGGATTATTTTGTTTGGTGAGAAATCGATTGAATCAAACATTGCTGTTAGGTCGAGACAAACTTGATTAAACTTCAAATGACTTTCCAACTTCTGATACAGATTTTTTTTTTTTAATGTTTTTATTATGAACGCTATAGTCGCGGCTCTCTCGCAAGGTTCGTGTATTTTTTTATCCCAATTACTGATAAGCAAGTATGGACCTAATTGAGAGAAAACTGTATTCTAAATGTGAATAGCTCGTTCATTAGAAAGTTAAAAAAAATGTTCCACTATTAGACTGCTGCATCTATACATGATAAAGTTTCAGGAATAACAAGTCCTTTCGACTGTTATACACCCAACTTATGAATTTAATACTGCAAATGATTCCGGAACTGTATTTCCTTGACGAATTCCCCTATTTCAGCGCCGTTTACCATAAACAGAAACGTACGACGTTGTTTTGATTAAATTACCAACTTCCCCGTAGCTATATACGTTTCACTTCAAATTTCAAAGGTAATGCAATGCCTAGCCGGAGCAGTGTTTAGTCTATCTGGTTCGCCAAGTGAATGGGGCTAATGGCAATGCAAGGAAATGCACTAAAAGCACATTTTTAGCGCTTTGTCCTGTCGCAGAGAGGAAACATTAGCGCTTTCGCAGCAGAATCATCCGACAACGGCCTTACTTTAACTTCTCGTAAACATGCTGTAATGCGCGAGTATAAAGATAAGAATATGCACGCGGCGGAGATGAACTCCTCCAAACTGCTGTTACAATGTTTATAATGATTTTTTCCTGAAATATCCCAATATCGTACACTATTATTATTACTCTAGCTACATAGTTAGTATGTTTTTGAGGTGGTGATTAAAGTAGATCTTGTTTACTGATGAGGCCAATCCAAAGTTTCCACAACAATTATCTATAGACTGAGGAGAGTCACAATGCCATTACCGAAACACATTCTTAGCACCAGTTTTCAGTAACTGTATGGGTGGGGATTATAGATTATTATCTCTTGGGACCAATCTTTCCTCCCGGTAGACTAGGCGGACAATTTTGCTCGAGGGTGTTCTATTGTTGTTATTTTTTTTTAAGAATGTTTCTCTGGAAGGATTAACAATCCACATCTATGTCAATTATTCTTGCTCAGTGGTATTAAAACCATCGATTTTACCTCTGTTTTGTATTTGTTGTTATTATCTTCACCGTAATGCCTTCTGCATAGGCACCAACCTGTTCCACCTTGCCAAACTGTTACAAAACACAACCCTCGTTATTCTGAAACGAGCTGTAGCCTTCGGGAATGTATTACAGTCCGATTTCCAATTAGAGCAAAACAGATGACGAGCTGCCAGCCTACGCCGCATTAGAAGCCCCAAACATTTCTGTGGGCCCGTCGCTATTGTTGGCCGGCCACAAATTGTTTTACGACGTGGTTTTTCTAGTAATAAAAACATCAATTTGATTTATCGCCAAGCACTAGTGCCCTTATTGCATTTATGGCCCAATTTCTGCCGAGCTCCGTTTTAGGATTATTATTGTATTGTACCTATTATGTCCGAGCTTCCGTGGAAGGGCTGGTGGAAAGTCTTTCTCTGAAAATTGACGTCTTAAGTGGACACCGATATGTATTGTGCTGGTGTCTCGTTTTGTTTAGGCGTTTAATGGTTCTGGGCGATTTAAGGATTTCCTAACGTATATGACTAAGGACTTATGCAGGCACAAATGTCATAAAAACGTCGAACAAATAAAGTAATAGGTGGTAGAGAACAAATTAAGTGCGATGCAATTGTTAGTCACAAAAAAGTATATTCCTTTGAAGAAATTCTATTATACAGGGTGATTCAGAACTTATCCAAAAAAAATTCTGGATGTACAGGGGACTCTTACAAATACAATTTTGTAAAGAAAAAACCAAAAAGTGCAGTTCGAAAATGATTTAAAAATACACTTTTGCACGGCACTGGAAACTGGTCCACTGTAAAACCTGACCTGGCACAATCAAGGCCGGCAGTGATAAAAACGGGAAAAACTTGAAAGAATTTCGCAAGGAAAAGAATAAATAGAATTTTATAGCACCTACTTTATATCAGCAAATTTAACTGATTTTACCGCTATTGTTATTATTAATTAATAAAATTCATTTGTGGTTTTAAATAATAAAATAATTTGACATACCTGATGTCACAATAACTGTTCAAAATTTTGTCCACCGACGTGTAAACACATTTGGGTCCGTCTTACTCAGTTTCTACGAACTAACACAAATTCTGTCTTGTTTCACCATAACACAAATACTTCACCAATATACAAATGTTTTCTTGCTTCACCATAAACTAAAACAATATCCATCAACTCTGAGTTGCTATACACTAACTACTAAAAAACTATTATAAACATCGGATTTCAGTATTCGGAGTCGCTGAGGCCACGTGGCTCTCCACGAATTACACTAGAGACTACAGTTGTCCAGCTATGTAATGGTTGAAAGCACTACAACTTCCATATTTTTTTTTTCTCGAAAACTATAAGGATTTTACAAAATTTATTTTTACAATATTGACTCCATTTCTCATGCCGCATCTATTCCCAAATTTTTTTGGATAAGTTGTGAATCACCCTGTATATTCCTTTTATTGCAAGATTGAGCAGCTTTAAATTGTACTGAAGCATTTGACAGATACAGAGTTGACATTAGAATGGATTTCTAAATCACCAGTGGACATTAAAATTATCGTGATAGCATTAATGGCGCGAATAAAAAGCACTAGGCCAAATATCTAACCTTGAGGCACACCTGATGTTGATTGAATGTGTCGAATAACCGTGATACTGTACAAATCACGATGGGAAAGAAAGACAAAAGAGATTTACTTATACAAAATATATACAGGGTGTCCCACTAAGGTCGACGAGGTACGATATTAGGGAAAGTATAGGCCCTAGAACTTCGAGAAAAAAATTTTGACTTATAAATCAACCAAGAGAAAGCGCTAGAAATAGTTTTCAAGTTCGTAGCTCCGCCGCTAGGGGGCTAAATCCACATAATAAAACATAGAGTTGAATTTTTCTCATGAAAAAACCTTTCCAATTATGGGCTTTAAATAAATGAATTTTTCTGATCAGACATTAGGGGCTTCCCCCACCCTTTCTGTCGAGAGATAGAACAAAATGTCAATAACAAAAGTTATGCGCAATGAATCTGACTATCCATATTTGTACTATTTAATATACGTGAAACATTTCTGAGAAAAATTCAACTCTTTGTTTTCGTATGTAGATTAAGCCCTCTAGCGGCCGAGCTACGAACTTGAAAACTATTTTCAGCGATTTCTATGGGTTGGTTTATTAATCAATATTTGTTCCCGAAGTTCTAGAGCCTATTTTCTCTAATACCGACCTTAGTGGGACACCCTGTATAGTTAAAATAGTCCAATGAAAATTATTTATAATTTACGACAATTATTCACTCTTACAATGTCACATGAAAAAGAAAACAGCCCTATACTAGTACAATTGTGCTATTCCCATCTATATCTGAATTTATGTCAATATTCAATAAATATTGTACTTATTATTACAATTGTCGCTTGTAACTAGTTTACAGTCATTATTTGAAACCTAGCTCGTTGCTTAGCTGAAATTTAGTTTTCAGCTTAACAACTTTACACCTGCAGAACCGTCACTGTGTTGAAGATTTGGCTAGTGTTTAGTATTCAGCGGACCATTCGGCCCTATTCTTGACCTGGCCTCACAAAGAAACCAAACGTAAACTCGCAATAATAGTCCAACCCCCCCGACCATCAATATATCAGTCACGAGAATATTTTATGTGGCCAATAAATATTATATCCTCCGACCCTTCCAGAATTTATGATAATTTTATGATCTCCGTCGAACCTCTCTTCCTCCTCTAAAAAATCGAGAAGGCAGACGTCCAAAATTTAATTAAAAACCTACCAACGCCCCGCCGTGAGCCGGCAGAATTTTCGTATTGGTTTTTCGAAGGGTTTGATGGATTGTTTCGGGGTATATTTGCGGTCACTGGGGGCTAGATATAGGCCATCAAACCGTCAGCCTTCACCAGAGGAATTGTTAGAAACTTTGACGAGGTTATTTCGATATTTTTGTATTTACTTTTAATAATTACAAATTCTGTAGCACCGTATTTTAGTAAAGCCCGTACTGATTTACTTTCATCATATATTTTGTCACTTGTTAACAATTTATTCGTTTTTGCTTTTTTGCCATATTTAGAGATACATTATGATGTTTATTTTACTATTAATTACTTCATCTTTTTGTATTTGTTGTCAATAAGAATCACAGGGTAATTTAAGACACATATTTCATCGTTCAACAAAATAATCGTGATATATTTTAATTTCCTTTTATCATCCTGAGATACAGGGTGTCACCTACCGAATGTTACATACTTCAAGGGTATAATGAACCCAATTGGTATCGATTTAACTAAACTTGCTTAAACGAAAAGTGTCACAAAAAAAGTTACAGGGGGTTAAAATTTCTTTTCTTATTTCTTGTTTTCTCCTTCGTTTAAGCAAGTTTGGTTAAATCGACACCATTTGGGTTCTAGATTATAGCCTTGAAAATGGAACATTCGTTAGGTGACACCGTGTGTATACACCATTCTCTTCGATGCATTTATCCATACGTTCCATAAAAGATCGCCTCATATTAAATAACATGATTGGTCCAAAAGAAACTGCAGTTGCATTTATTTCTTCCCAAAGTTGGTTGCGAGTATTTATGGGACTTTTATAAACAAGTTGATTAATTGCACCCCATACGCCAAAATCGAGAGGATTAAAGTCTGGGCTACGTGCTGGCCAAGGGAAATGACTACCACGACCAATTCAGCGTTCAGGAAAGTTGGTATTTAAATATGTTCTGACTTCTCTCATATAATGAGGANGATGCTATCGATTTATTTGTACTACAAAAGAGATGCATTAGAAATATTCTAAACATGAAACAGACAGATAGCTGTAAACAAATTTTTATTGAAAAAAGAATACTTACCTTAGTGAGCTTATACATATATGAAGTAATTATATTTGTTAAGCAAAATATAAACTTATTCGCAGATTTTAACTTATCTCTCTTATATGATACCAGAAACAAAAATGCATTAGTGACTGAAAATATAGTAAAATATAGTTATATTCAAAGGAATGTCCCATATTCATTACTAAAAATTTATAATAAATTACCTCTAGATATAAGAAATTTATCGTGCAAAGATATTAGGGTAAAATTAAATAAAATTCTTTTAGACAAAGCATATTATACTTTAAAGGAATTCTTTGAAGATTATATATATTGATTTATTGTCATTATACTATGTATGTATGTATCAGTGCATTAATTGTGTTATTTTGTTCGTGTTTAATTATCAGCAATGTTAGTATTGGTGTGAATCTTGTTTTATATTTAATATTACTTCTTATATTTAAATATTTAACTTTTTACTATTTTTTACTACATATAATTGACGAGTTTTACACCCTAAGGGTATTTTGTAATTCTTATGCAAAGTGAACTAATAAAGATTTTACTTACTTACTTTACTTACTTAGTTACTTACTTACTCTATTAGAAAAACATTAAATAATTTTAATACTAATCATTTAATGGTGAATTATTATGTGTTAATATATTCACTAATGTATTAGTAGATAAAACATGGATATTATCAAAAATAAATCAGAAAATAATTTGACAAATAGAACTAACTTTTGTAAATAATGAACAAGACGGCATGGCAATGGGCTCCCCATTATAACCGATTCTAAGGGAGATTTTTATGGACTTTTTTGAAGAAAACTGTTAATAATTTAAATAAAAAGATCATCGTTTGGTGGAGGTATGTGGTATATTTGCAACTGGCCTTTTACCATTAAGAGGAACTAAATTTTTCTCCGGATAATATTAATAACAACGAATCAACAATTCAATTTGCTTTAGAGATAGAAAACACTAATACATTACCCTTCCTGAATTGTTTATCTAATTAAAGAACATGGCAATTCTTTAGAAACAAATATTTATAGGAAACCAACTCATATTAACCGATATCTAAATTTTAATTCCAATTGTGATATTGAAATCAAACAAAAATGGGTATAATTTAATGTGTGTATGATAGATCCAAATTAATTTCTTCGAAATTTGAAATTTTTTGTTTCACTGTGTATTGCCATGAACCCATATTTTAAATTAGTAATTTATGTATGAATTCTAAATTCTATATTCTAAACATTTCATATTTTGTTCTTCCAAGATTGTCAAAGTTCTAATTCCATGAATAGTTATTTTACTAATGTGCGTTCTATAGCGGATTTAATTTGTATGGCCTATAGAAATTCCACCAAATGGGAAATTATAATTTCGTCTATGGATGAATGTAATACATTTTTTCCGCTATGGCTTTGATTAGAAAGATAGTAATACGACGACAAATATACAGGCGACTTATTTCAAACAGGTACACTAATTATTTCACTCTTAAATACAGAAAGTCAGTGAGTGAACTTTCGGGAAAGTTTCATTTCCGACAATTAAAGCCTGCTATCAATTTTGCATGATGTATTTTTCAAGAAAATTTTAGTATTTACATAACGATATTAAACACTTTAAATATGTATACTTAATTTTAAACGCTTGTCAAAGTAGGCCTTACGATGTAATAATTTTGTGTACATAGTTAATTTTTCATTACGTGAAAGAGCACACCTCAAAATTGTTTTGAAATACATAATAATAGTTCCAGGACATATCACAACGCCATGAAAGTTTTTTGAATCGGCTGTAGAGTTCTTGAAAAAATACAAAAATTTCTATAAAATATGTTAAAGTATATTGAAACGGCTGCAGAAAGCACTAGAATTAATCAAAAAGTTTAGAACACAAGACGATATGTGAAACCAATTTTGTTAGGTTGCATAAAAATTGTCCAAATACGCTGTACAAAGAGCAAAATAAATCGCAAAAATACAGGGTGACTCACAACTCAATGGACATAGAACAGGTGCGTGTAGAGGACACCAAAACAAGTTGATTTTTCATATGAATTTTTTTTCTCATACCATTTGCGAAGATATTGGCCTCAGAAAATGTCTTAAATAAATCGAAAAATCTGGGTATTTCAGCAATGCCTTCATACAGAACAACCAAATTTTGTAAATATATTTATTTTATTGACGTCTTTAGCTGGTAGAAACTTGAAGTGACCGGCATCTCAAGAAGGGGTGGTTTAGGGGTGGGTCACCCTTTAAATTTTATGAATGTTTTCAACCTTAACTTAATTTACAATTAATAGCAAATTTAATTTTATACTTTTTTCATTATTGTCAATTTTTCGAGACACCGTCTGTTTTTTTGAGAAAATTGCGATTTTGTGATATAGGGGTCAAAACGTTTTAGACAGTATTGAAAATGATCCCCAAATCAGTACCAGAAGAATATCCATTTTAACATAATTTAACATCGAATTATACAACGTAATCGTCATCGTACAACGTTGATAGGTTTTTATTGCATGAATCGTTCAACTGGTTATTTAGAACGAAAAAACCGCGGAGCGCTATTAAATTAGAGGGTGGAAATTGGAGATAGGGGTGAAAATGCAACCCTTATGGTTTTTTTGAGTATATCTCGAAAACGAAGCAAAATTTGAGGGTATTTCATAGGAAAAATTTTGTAGATAATGAGATTTTATATCTAATAGCTTATTTAAAAAAATTAAAAAATTATTTACTGGAAAATATATTAAAAACAATTTAACAAAAAAATGCAAAAAATTCAATTTTTATTTTTTTTACTTTTATGCAAATAACTTTTTCTGAGCAGAGATAGGTATAGGCACTGCTTCATAGAAAAAAAGTATATAAAATTTCCTTCAAGACAAGACGTTGTAGAGTATTTTTGGATGAAAATTGACTGATATATGGCCGCTCAAACTTAGTCAATTTTTCGATTTTCGTCGCGTTTACACTTATACGTTTTAATTTTCATTTTTTTCCAAAAAATGAAGGAAATAAGACGTTNTTGCAGGGTTTTGAGTGAGCAATCCAACGGTGACCTTGACCATGACCTTGAAGGTCATTTAGAGGTCAAGTTGAAAATTTTAAATGGGAGCGTATACTTTTGACCCCGGAAATGGTAAGAGCGGAAAAGTTTACGTTCGAATGGACCATTGAAAAAATTGAATTTTTTGCATTTTTTTGTTAAATTACTTTTAATATATTTTGCAGTAAATAAATTTTTTAAATAAGCTATTTCGATAGAAAATCTCATTGTCTACAAAATTTTTCCTATGCAATACCCTCAAATTTTGTTTCGTTTTCGAGATATACTCAAAAAACTGTAAGGGTTGCATTTTCGATTTTTTTAAAGACATTTTCTAAGGCCAATAACTCTGCAACCGTAGGTATGAGAAAAAAATCATATGAAAAATCAACTTGTTTTGGTGTCCTCTACACGCACCTGTTCTATGTCCATTGAGTTGTGAATCACTCTGTATATCAAAGAACAGCAAAATAGCATTGTTAGAAATACGTCGAAAACTTCCAACACTTTATGTAGGCACACCTATGAATGGAGTCGGTTTTAAATGTGGTTGCGCTGGCGTATTGATATCAGCACACCACCCCGCCAGAACCAGTCCGCTGTAATAACATATTCAGTCGCAATTTGGAATGCAAAAGCGCCGCGCCATTAGAAAATATTTAATACAAAAGGAAGTGAATTAACTAATCCATTATTAAACAAAAGTAGCCGCCGCAAAGCTCGGAATGTACATCGGACGTTTTGTCCGCTGTGTATTATGCAGCGGAACAGCCCTGTGGTCTCTCTGGCTTTGACAAATTTTATTTTTCACGTGCCAACAAAGGCCTGGCGCTATTTGAAGGGCTTAGTGACAAACATAATAATGATGTGAAAAAACAAACCGCTGATGGAAATGCCGCGGCCGGATGGAGAGCTGCTCACTTTTTGAGGTTTTGGTTGGAATTCATCGATTGCGACGCTTTTTGGAGAGCTCCTCTTTACAAAAAGGACAGAAAGGTAGAGTTAAAGAAAAATTATGATTTTATCCAACACTTGTATATAATGATACTATAATTTCTTTTATTTTAAAGGAATAATGTGGCCTATAATTCACTAATGAGTTATAAGTCATACGTCATAAGTCACTAGTAAGTTATGACTTATAACCCATTAGTGACTTATAGAAATCGTAAAAAATCTGGTTTATTTTTCTAGTTTTAATTAGAAAACCAATTTGAAACAGTAATAAGTCAACAAATAACGTAAAATGCTACAAACTTACAATATACCTACTTATATCAACATTAACATTTATGGTAAAGCCGTAATTTGATGCCAAAGGATTATTGGAATCAGTTTGTGATTGTGGTTTTATAGAACAGATTGCTCCTTTGCTTGTGCTTGCTTCAGAAGTCTGCACCCTTGCATCTTTTCAGCAATATCAATTTTGCTGGAAGTTGACTCTTCTATATAACCATCTGCTACGGTAGATGACTTCCATCCACCGTGGTGTTTGAGTGTTGTAATGTCCCCTCCAGCATTGACCAAGAGATTTGCAGATGCGCGCGCAAACCATGCTCTGTATATAAATTAGAATCTGTCAAGCCCAAAAATCGCGCAACAACATTAGGGATTTTTGATAGCTTATTAATACCAACACATTGACGTGTGCATTTTCCCTTTTGAAAATTGCAAAAGAACCTTTTATGCTGCACATTTTGAGGCTTTAGCTTGAAATATTTTCTAATTAATTCAATTGGATTAACACAAAAATATTCATTTAACACAGCGAAACTTCTTGTTTTTTTCGTTTTAGTATTTGAAATCATGATGTGGATATACTGCCCTTTGTCTTCTATATTGCCTATGCTTATATGGGTCAATTCCGCACAACGGCAAGAGCCAAAAACTCCTAATATCAACGCCACCTAAAAACAACCAATTTAATCAATATAACTCAGTTAAACTATTCAGTAGAAGCTACCTTATTCATAAGAGTATCTTCGTCTAGGGCTTCACGCAAAAATTGTTCGATTTGTTTTCTTTCTAAGACCTTGGATTTTTTTGGTTGAAAATGTTTGTGCTTAGACTTTAGAAATGCCACTAGTCTTCCGAATTTAGAAATTTCAATGTTCCTGTAAACTCTCAAAGTTGACTTCAACATGGAATATTTAGTCCACAATGTGGATGGAGCTAATTTCTCATTTAATCATCTTCATTTACGCCTTTCACTCCTTCTTTGATTTTCCAATCTTGAAATTCCTTCAGTTCTTTGTTGTATATAGACTTTGATTTCTCCGAAATAATGCCTGCAGTAGCCGCATTAGGTTTCTCTAAAATTTCAAATGGAATTTCCACATTTTCCATGTTCTCAGTCTTGGTTTTAGGATTTCAACGTGATTTCAACTCAAAAAATATTGTTTGTTTACTGACAACCCTTGGTTACAAACACAATTTAAATTGACACTCGCATCCTTTGTAATATTTAAAAATATATTCATTTCGTTAAATTACTTTTACTCTTTTCAATAGTGCAGCTTTTTTTGCTTTGTATTCTCTCGATTCACTCTTCAAATGAACAGTAAGCTTGTTATATTTTCCTACATCTATATTTTTGTAGACCTTTATAGTAACCTTCAACATCGAATATTCCGGCCTCATAGATGAAATTGCATATTTTTTCTTCAAATTTAAAAAATACGATATCATGACTTCTTCATTTATTGTCATTACTCTCCGTTTTTCCCTCCATTCGTTAAATTCGGCGAACACTTTTTCGTAATATGCCCTGGATTTCGCTGGCACTCATGGAAAATTGCTTCCTAAGCTTCTTCAAAAACAGCCACAGGAACACAAACTTTCTTGCATCTTTACCAAATACGGATAGAACTGGTTATTAAACAATTGCTAATAAACAACATACCGTAGCCACCATTAGGTATAACAAAACCTATCACGTTTCATTGAGTACTAGTAAGAAATATCAGGTGGTGCGAATATTTTTTATTAAATTCCAATAATTCTGTCTCCACAAATATGATTGTGAAGTGATTATAGATAAAACGTTGTATTGCATTCGTGTTTTAATTGCCTTTTATCCACTTAAGAAAATTAAACGCTAGACCTACGTTTTCGCGTATAAACATTCTTGCGTGGATAAAATGCCACTTAAAAGACTTATACAAATAAATAACTATTATTTAGAGATTCTTTTCTTTAACAAAAGAGCCTCTTAATTTTCATCAAGAAATCCTCAACTTAATTTTGTTGTACTTATTTGTGTTCACCCTTTATAGCATCGTTTTCAAATATAAATAATATTCAGATATATAGGTTGCATGTATTCAAATATCCGATATAGTAATAAATTAACGTAAAATTATTACAGTTTTAGCTGATATTGAAACATTTCTCAGGACTTTCATTAATATACTGTACTTACCTTGTAAATATCCATTCGCTTTACATTGAAAGCATTTAAAATTGTACGGTATTAGTAACATTTTTACATTATGGAGATTGATCGTCGATAATTCATTATATTCAATAAATAGTAATACAATGTCATTGTTCCCAACCCATATTCCATTATTATTGCATTTCTGTACAGAACGCTAGTTAAACCATCAATGTTTTAGTGCACCTGCATTTTATAGATTTTTAATGTACTTTCCTGATATTTTATTGAACTATAGATTGTTTTGTACACTTTAATGGACGCAAAAAGATAGTTTGTATTTTATGAACGTTCGGGGATTTTGTTATACAGTTTAATATATAAAATTGATGGTCGAGTGTTTTATAACCAGCTCCATGCATCACATAGGTAGAAATATAGGAGAACGGGAATGTAACTGAAAATATTGTTATGCTACATTTAATTCAGGAACACTACAGAAAAGTTTTTGCATTTCTTGATCAGATCTGATTTAAAATATACCCCAAGGATCAACATCAGGGCCACTTAAGTTACACGTTTATTTAAAAAAGCTGAAACCAGTCTACGAACGATCAACCACTAATTCTTCTGTTACAGGATGTGTTCACAGGCATAATTTACTTCGGTTATTCTATAGTCGCGTGGACAGAGCTATAAAGCATATTTACTGTCATAACCGAAATAATTTATTCTCGGCCACGTTTCATTTTCAAAACAAACAATTCCCACATAAATTCCAAACGTCTCATTCACAATTTACATATTTTCTATGATAAATATTAAATATGCCGAATAAAACAACAGTCCATGGGACAATGCGCTTTGGGCCCACTACCTCTGGTCAGTCAGCCCTTAAGAATAGACCACCGTGTGGTCGCACCCTCCTTATTTGCCAACAATGCACCACGAATCTCAAAGGCGGGGGGGTGAATACAAAGTGTCTCTGAATAGATTCCTAGAAGATATGTTTATTTTAGGTGACTAGTTGGGTGAAAAATGCATGTAATAGATCCAGTCGGTTGGGGATTTCTCAGAAATGCAACAATTGACCCATTTATAAGGTGGAGAAGTGGCTAGTATTTAGCGGCGTTTTAAGGGTAATGTCACTGTGATACGTCAATTTAGCGAGCATATGGCTTAAGGTTAACAAGAGATGTGTTTGGGGTATCTGCGTCATAAGTTTCTTTATAGTAGCGCTATATTGGAAGGAACTTAGTGTTATTTTACACTTTTGTTGTTTGTTTTGATTCTAAATTTTGGTTCAATTTGACATTTAATGACAAATTATATAAAACCTCCAAAGTACCTACGCGAATGACAAGCAAAGATGTCTAGGTTGTGAACAACTACAAAAACGTGTAGTTATAAGTTTAACAGCCCAAGCGTCGATAAATATTCCTTTCGGTCATATTTTTAGGGTCAATATGATTCATTTTCGCATATGCTAGGGGAAAAAATAATTGTGCATGAAATTTGTAATGTGCTATTCATTTCGCATAGTGTTCCGATGATATACTCAACCTGCACTTGCAAGACTAAAAAATTCCTAAAATTTCTAATAATTTTAGATTGCTTTACGTTCAGCAAGTTATTATATTTATAAAAAAAACCTTCGAAAATGTAATTATGAGCCACGTTAAATGATAAGTTATTCTCTAGCTACTTTAGTAATATCTAGTTAAATCAATGCCAGACAATAATTTCTAACCACATGTTCGTGAATTAGTAATTCGCTTTGATAGGTATTGCAATTTGGGATATCGAATAATATATAAGCTATTAATTCTAGTAATTTTAATAGTTCCGGTATAGATCCATCACAAAATTGATTTGGTCAAATAATTTAATGAAGAGGCAATCGTTATAATTACGAATGCCAATATTTTATGCCGTTTACAGCGAAATACTGCAATTACATAATGCATAATCAAAAAATTAATACACAATAAATGACAATTTAATTAATGTTAATTCTAGTAAATTTGAAAATTGTTTTGAATCATCAGCATAAATGGAGAAATCTATAATGAACTTCGTGCAATGTCATTTATGGACGAATGCAAATAAAGTGGCCTTAAATATGAACCCTGAACGACACTAATATTTATATTCATCTCTTAAGTCATATACTACATATTATTCTATATGAACAGAATAAGAAAAAAAAATGCACTTTAAATATTTGGAAACTGTAACTTGCTTAGTTGTAAATCGTACGTCTGCAAACAAATTTTTTAGGTTCCATTTTTTTAAAAAGGCTTTAACAGCTTATTTATTCGAAATATAAAAACACGACGTTATTCCACATCCCTTATTCTGGCCTACTTGGAATTGTTAAAAAAATCATTAAAGATTAATATGGAAGAAAACATGTAAATTATTGGCGGCTTCATTTAAATTAATAGTTTGTAAATGACCTAGAATGACGTCACGTTTCAAAACCTTGAATATCTAAGAAATGATCACGCCCCTTTAAAAAAAATAAAATCGCAATAGACTAATCGAAATAACTCATTTAGGAGAAAAAAAAAGAAAATTGTTACCTGGACTTTTATAAGTGGAAATGGTAAAGGGGCTTATAATAAACGAAAAAAAAAATAATATAAAAAATGCGTGAGCAGGGGTGGCGGAGGGTTGATTTGGGGGTTGAAAAGTTGTGAAAAATTACATCACTGGGATTTCTGGGAAAGTCGAACAAAAAAGTACCCAATACAAAAGTTGTAGATCATGCAAAAATCCATAACTTTTGTAGAAGTCACTTTTTAAAATTCGAAAAACAGGTTTTTTTCTGATTTTTCGTTTTTTATTTCTTATTTCCGCAAAAATAACTTAATTTTGACGAAACTTGGTAAAAGTATACCTTTCTGTGTCTTAAATAACCACAATTTTTTTTACATAAAAAAAAACAAGAAGTTTCCGAGATATTAATTTTTTCCGGTCTGAAACACTTTTTTTATAGATAAATTCGACTTGGAAAAATCATCTTACAGAGTTCTGCCGGTAATCATTTTTTTCGCTTTGACATATTCTTTTTGGTGAAATAAAAAAAATCTGTAATCACAGTTCAAAAACATGCTCAAAAATGCAAAAAAAATAAAAAATGATTTGCAACAATGAATTTTTCAGTAATTGTTGACAATTTGTTTAAATTTAAGAAAAAAATCACAAACTGATTACACTATTCAATTGTACGGAAAAAGTACAAAAAAAAACTGTCTCATTGTTTGACCCAAAACTTTATTTTTGTACAGTATTGCTATAAACTTATGTCGAATAGTGAATAAATAAAATAAATAATATTTTTTCCCGTAGGATAGATTAATTTACTTATTTTTTTTTAATTTTGATGAATTCATAGATATACAGTATGGGATAGTATTAGGATCTAGGAAACGGTAAGGGGTGGCTCAGATTAGAAAAAAGTTGTGTTTTTTATACTTAATAATATGCCGTTCAGAAAATTTTAAAATTTCGGGTAGTTTCGGAGATAGGTATTCGGAAAAACCCAAAATTTTGCAAAATTGTTTAATTTTTTTCTGGCTTTATTTGAAAACGAAGTTTAAAATAAATTGCATATTTACAGTGCCACTTTTTTCGCTCTATCCAATGGCGTCAACATTTTCGCAACCCGACGTTTCGTCTTCGAGGGGCCATCATCAGGTTAATTTTTTTAAATACGTAGCTGCTATTTTTATGACAAAATCTAGTCATATTTAATTCTGAATTAGATGATATTACCATTGTAATCCCTTAAAAAGTTTTTTAGCTATCGTTTAAAAGTTTTCCTGAGTACGGCTCAGAACGCTTTCAAAATATCTATTTTTTAGGAAGTCATAACAGTATAAAAGTCAATACAGCACAAAATATCCAACAATTTTTTTAAATCAATAATTTAAAAAGTTTTATTATTTCTAACTAGTATTGCTAATAGTAGTAAAAAAAATTGTTGGATATTTTGTGCGGTATTGACTTTTATACTGTTATAACTTCATCCATTAGATATTTTGAAAGCGTCCAGAGCCGTAAAAAGGAAAAATTTGAAATTATAGCTAAAACAAGCTAAAAAAATAAAACGAATTTGCAAAATTTCGGGTTTTCGGGTTTCGCGTCAATAGTAGACTTTGCAGTTAATACTTTGTGTTGCTGAAATCTCAAACCGTCCAGAGATAATAATTTATCATTTGATCATTTGTAATTCGACTTAGATGTTTTTAGCAATACTGTACAAAAATAAAGTTTTGGGTCAAACAATTTTTTTGTATTTTTTCCGTAGAATTGAATGGTGTAATCAGTTTTTGAATTTTTTCTTAAATTTAAACAAATTATCAACAATTACTGAAAAATTCAATGTTGCAAGTCATTTTTTATTTTTTTTTTGCATTTTGAGCATGTTTTTGAACTGTGATTAGATTTTTTTATTTCACCGAAAAGTATATGTCAAAACGAAAAAAATTATCACCGACAGAACTCTGTACGATAATTTTCCAAAGTAGAATTTTTCTTTGAAAAAAAAGTGTTTCAGATCGGAAAAAATGAATATCTCGGAAACTTCTTGATTTTCTTATCTAAAAAAAAATTGTGGTTATTTAAGACACAGAAAGATATAATTTCACCAAGTTTCGTAAAAATTAAGTTATTTTTGCGGAAATGAGAAATAAAAAATTAAATATCAGAAAAAAAAACTGTTTTTCGAATTTTTCTCGGAAATTTTGAGGTTCTCTTAAAAAGTGACTTCTACAAAAGTTATAGATTTTTGCATAGTCTACAAATTTTGTATTGGATATTTTTTTGTTTGACGTCAACTTTCGCCAGAAATCCCAATGATACAATTTTTCACAACTTTTCTACCCCCCAAATCAACCCCCCGCCACCCTTGCTCACGCATTTATTTTTTCTAGGTTTATTGTAAGCCCTTTTACCATTTCCACTTATAAGTCCAGGTAACATTTTTTTTTCTCCAAGTGTAATTTGGTTGGACTAAAGTAATGCTTGCTGGGCAGAAAAATAGTCGCGCTAATAAATTTGTAGTTGAGTTGACTACCCGATCGGGAGAATTTCTGATATGTGCAACGACAGGTCTCGTTTCACGTTACAGAGCAGCTCCATTTTAGCAAAACTGGGCTATAATCGCGTTCTGGAAAGGAAACTAACGACGTGTGTGAAGCGGAATCGATCCCAGCCCGGCTTTTCATATGTTTTAGTCGCTATACGTCATTCTATTCCCATTTAGTGTAGGAAATTTACCGCGCGGAATCCGATTTATTATATTAGCGCACATTCTGAGCTCCACAGTTGTATCTTGGTACACTTACAGGTGCTGGGCGCGAAATTTGTGCGCCACCTATGATTTTCCGAAAAAAAAATGTTTACCAAGCAGGTAGGGAACGAAGGGACATTAACATTCATTCAATTAAAAAAGAGAGTTTTAAGAAATTTAATTTCTTGTGCCGTCGCCCTGATCAAGATCAGTAAAGTAACTTTTGACAGATTTTACCTCTAAACTACTGTCTGTCCACTATAAGAGGGCCACTCTCATGTACACTATGTACGTCAATATGTTTTTTGTTGCATTTTTTGAGGCCTTTATGCCCATAAAAACAAATTTGATATCCATGGCCAACTTTATGAGTCATCATAAAAAAAACGAAAAAGTATCAAAAGTTTAGGGCCGTGTAACTCTATTATTTTAAGGGATAAAGAAAACTTATTTTAGTAAAATTTCATGGCAAAATTAATATCTTTCACCTGGTGCTAACAAATTTTTGAAGTATCGTATGTAATTTGCTGCGTCCTCTACGAGGGCAAATAAAAATTGTCATCGAAGCAGGATGTGGTTACAAAAAATTATTTGTTTTGTCCTCTTTTATGCGATGTACTACATGCCGCCTTTATCTTTTATATTTTTACATTTTTTTAAATTTTGTTATTAAAAATGTAAATTAATGTAGAAATTTTTTTATAACGAGCGTTCAAATAAAAACGTGGTCGAAGTTGGCTCTGACACATTGGACGTAGGGAGTAGCTTATAGCGACCAACTTAACCTCATTTCTCAACGAGCTGTATAACAGCTGTCAGTTTCAATAACGTTAATGACTATATAACTTTATTTTAAAGAATAATCGTGATAACAATAACAAACAATTAAAGGAGCTGCGGAAAGTGTCCCCCTCCTTGTTATAACAATAAATTAAAGCAGCTGCTGAAAGTGTCCCCCTCCTTGTTCCAAGCACTTTTCACACCTGTTCCTCAAAGAATTAAAGACATTTTCTAAGATGCTCGGGGTATTGTTAATTTCACGAATCTTGTCTATAAGTCGAGCCTGCAGATGGTTTAAATCAGGAATAGGCAGTTCAAAAATAGTGTTTTTAAGGTAAGGCCACAAAAAGAAATCACACGGCGTAATATCACATGACCTCGGTGGAAATTCATGTTCAGCATTGAGACTTATTAGTCGATTTTGGAAAACTTCCCTCAACATATTCATCGTCTCGCCTGCCGTATGTGCCCTTGCGCCATCTTGTTGAAAGTAAAAGTTTGTAATTTCGTTTTCTTCCAGCTGGTTAACAAAAGGAGCGATAATTTCTTCTCTATACCTTTGCGCAGTAAGAGTACCATTAAAAAAAATAGGTCCATAAATCCTCCTTCGATTGAGAGCACACCAAACTCCAATTTTTTGAGCGTGTAGAGGGCCCTCGACAAAAAAGTTATCTGGTTTTTCAGAAGACCACATTCTCATATTCTGTGAGTTTACGTAACCACTTAAATGAAACCAGGCTTCATCAGAAAAAAAGGTGATATTATGAAGTTCACCGTAGTTGTTTAAAAACCATTCACAAAATACAGCCCGTCGCGGAAAATCAACTTCATGAAGTTCTTGCTGACAAGTTAAACGATAGGAGAACAAACGCAAATCTTTTTTTAACACTGTGTGGCAGGTACCGACTGATACTCCCACCATTTGTGATAAAACACGTACAGAAGTTCTTGGCGCATTTTCCATTATTTGTTGGACATTTTCTTTTAATTCTTCAGTCCGCTTTTTAGGTCGGCCGCTTCCTTCTTTTCTTGTTACACTGCCCGTTTCACGAAAAACATTAACACAACGCTGAACTGCACTTTGAAAAATTTTGTACTCAACAACGCCGGGAAATTGATTTTGAAATTCTATGAAACATTCCTCAATAGAATACTTCCATATTCCATCAATCTTGCGTCCATTTCTAAAGTAGGACTCTATGATAAACACTTTTTGTTCTTGAGAAAACACCATTTTAAACGCTTTTTAAAACGAAAATATTCAAATTGATAGCGGCGATATAGCGCTTTGACAGATGACGTTTAAGTTCATTTGCTATACGCTACGCCCTACCTCCAAATTTTCAGAACCAACTTGACCACGTTTTTATTTGAACGCTCGTTATATGCCAACTACAAAAAATTTAATGAATATAATGGACTTTTTTAAGAAAAGATTCTGCAATATCCTAGCACCCATCAGTTTACCATCATAGAAGTAAGGTTCTATGATTTTGGTATCAAGAATTCTAACCCAAACGTTTACTGAATATTGTCACAATTGGAATGGTTTGGTGGGATGATGGAACTTGGAATGGTTTGTACCATATTTTGAAAAGAATGCATGGGATATTCAGGAAGTCGAAGTTGCATAAGACGATGTACTTGAAGACATAGATGAAGCTATTGAGATTCAATTTGAAAGTGTAAATGAAGAAATGTAGATAAATGAAAAAAAATATATTGTACTTAAGTTTTTGCTAAATTACTTTATTGTAAAAAAAAGAAACATCTCCATATACCAGATAAGTAATAATAATATGATTAACTGTAATTTCATTTGAAAAATCCCTCATAGTTTCATACAGTTATGAAAATATTTATTTATTACTGACAAATAAAACTTTTGAAATAATTTTTTATTAAGTAAAGAACCAAATTGTTGTAAAAATAATAAGAATTATAATCATTAGTGTGTCAAAAACGACGAAAATCTAAAAAATATTTCAGTTTGACCGGTTATAACTCAGTCAATATTAGTTCAAAAACTTTTGAAAACGCATCATTTTGAAGAGAATCTCATGTAAACATTTGTTTCGCCGTTAAGGAAGCAGCTGCTGTCGCCAGTAATGAATAATTGTCACCAATGAAATCTAGAAAAGGTGTGAAAAATCTTATACTTTGGAGCACATAAAGAGATGTTGTTCGTATAATGATACAAGATATAATTTTTAAAAAAATATATAATACCTACACATTTGGGTGGCCCAAAGAAAACGAATATTTTATTTTTCGTGTCTGTTGTGAAAATATGTTAGTTTATCATGTTTTAAGAATCCCCTCAAAAAATCAGCTCAAAAAATTTTTTAGAGGTCGCTCAAGATTTTTAAAAATTTCTAAAATCATCAAAAATATTTTTTTTTTAAATTTTTTTTCTCGTTATTTTATCATTTTCTAGGTTGAAAAAAATCTGGATTCTGAAAATTTCAAATCTAAAATGTTTTCGAGCGACCTCTAAAAATAAATATGAACGAACTAATAATTTTATTGAATTTGATGAACAAAAGAATAGAAATAAATCACGAGACACTTGAAACATTTCTCGAGGCAAAATTTACTACCACACTGTGAGTATATAATATTTTAATTTTTTTTAATTTAATTGTCTCGTGATTTAT
Source organism: Anoplophora glabripennis (assembly GCF_000390285.2). Lineage (NCBI taxonomy): Eukaryota > Metazoa > Arthropoda > Insecta > Coleoptera > Cerambycidae > Anoplophora > Anoplophora glabripennis. The sequence continues at coordinate 734,632 of NW_019416266.1, read as the reverse complement.
TTTTATTCTTTTATTCATCAAATTAAAAAAAAAAAATATTAGTTCGTTGATATTTATTTTTAGAGGTCGCTCGAAAACATTTTAGGTACACTACTTTGAAAGTTAAAATAATTATGAGTGACCTCTAGAAATTAAAATATCGTTTTGCAATTTTCAGAATCGAGATTTTTTCAACCTAGAAAATAATAAAATAACGAAAAAATTTTTAAAAAAATGTCAATTCTTGACGAGTTTGCAAATTTTAAAAAATCTTGAGCGACCTCTAAAAAATTGTTTTCAGCTGATTTTTTGAGGGGGCTCTTGCAACATGATAAACTAACATATTTTTACAAGAGACACGAAAAAAAATCGGTTTTTTTGGGCCACCCTACTACCCATATTCCGCCACTGTTTATTTATGAAGCTGAAAATTGTTTATTTTATTCTTACCAATATAACATAAAAATTTAGAATAAATTTGTTACAAATATATCAAGTAGTTTTGTTGTTTGGAAACCTTGTACCTCCAAAAGGACGGCCCTAAGACTCAATGTTTATTTAACCAAACTACCTACTTAAATTTTAACCATAGAAAACGTTATTCTATTTAAAAATAATTTAATTTGTAATTACATTTTCAAAGAAAACACATTACGTCTAATCCAGGCAAGCCCCTGGTAAAAAATCACATTTTTAGTAATATTCCAACACTGCGAAAGCTCTGAGTGGGTACACCAAACAATCCAAGGATACAACGCAACTGTCACAGACATCCCTTTTCGAGACGTGATAAATTTACGATCGAACTTAAGCTTCTCTTCCTGTAGATTACCACTGACCTATTTTTACAGACGCAAATGGCTCCCGACGACGATATTCTGGTTACTGATTTACTACTGTTGGGCCCTAATTGGCACCCCCAGGGTTACACCCATTTAACGCCAACTTTCTAGCTTTCCAGCTAATTTGAGTAGGTAACGATGTCGCCAGGAGCCGAGATATCCTATCCGCTTCTTCCTATTAGCCACCGTTTACTCTTTGAGGCCTTTGTGTGCTCTCCTAATAGTTACGATAATGATTGTTATCATATACAGTAGGCTAAGTGAAAGAAAACAGGACGGTCTTAAGCAGGCTATGATAATAGTGATCAATTTTAATTCAGACGCTGATATTGTTTTCTTCCACAAAGGAACTATATGTTGGACAGTTCAATAATAAGCGTGATACTTTCAGTTTTCTTATTTGTCAATAGGGTTACCAGATCTATTTCAAAAGTCTTAGAAAATCTAGAAGTCAAATTATTTTCGAAGAAATCGTTATCTAAAAAAAATGACATAACATTCTCAGGAAATAATCTACTTCTTTGTATAATTTACGCCTAAAAAAGAAAGTTCTGCAATTGCAATCGGACAAATCCATGTCTAAAAAAAAAACAATCAGGAAATATATACTTTGTGACCCAGGGAAATGGATATCGGAGGGGTCAAACCCGGAGATCTGGCAAGCCCATTTGTCAAATAAAGATGTCCTCGTTTTGTTGTGGAAGGACAAATTTTACGTATTTTGGAGCTTTGTCTACAGTTTCTACGAAGTTTTTCGAAAGTCTCAATTTTGTGTGAGGTAAAACGACTTTTTGCTAAATACCCCCTCCCTAGAATTCAGAATTAAAAAAAAACGACGTTTGTCATAAGATTTACATGAGATTTACAAGGATTATAATTCAATATTTTTTGTATTTGCCCTCTTTACTATGTTTCTTTCATAAATACATACAGTATGATGCAGAACGTTTTGGCATCGCATCCTATTATTCCGTATCACTGTCTAATAACTCACACGAAATCTGGAATAGGTAAGTTGAATAGTTTACAAGTTATGGCCTTATAAACAAATGAATTACTTATTAGTCTGGATGATCCCGAGCATCTTCCATAATCACACTGATTTTTTTCATGGTAGATTTTATAATAATGAACTGAAATCTATAATTTTTTTTTAATTTTAAATTTGCAACCTGGAAAGTTTTTTTATTTTTTAGCCTTAGTTGCAAAATGAAATATCCGACGCACGCGCGTGGTATATTATTACATACACATACTCGGAAAGCTTATGAAAGGAGCTTTAAGTTAAAAAAAATTGTTAAGATTCGTTGAAAAACAACGGAGTTACAGACTGTCAAAGTTGACGCCCTATCGTTAAACAAATTAGGTTGGTAGCGGCAAAAAAATACTGTCATAACCGGCAACCCGAGTAGATAGATAGATTTATTTAGTTCAGATGCAATATACATCATGCTCAAAAATGAGCGTTGAACAAGTCAAGTTAAAAAAAAACAGTGCAAATATGACAAACTAATGCTAACATTAAAATAAAAGTACAAAATCACATAGGAAAAAAAATACAATAATAGGAAAAAAAATACAATAATAGAACAAACATTAAAATAACATCGTCAAAAAAAAACACACATTTTAAAAACAATTGGATAGATTACCATTGAAATATTCATCCACAGCATAATAAGCCTTCGCTGCCAAAGCACTAGTACTGTTGGGTAACTTATTAAAAACTTTTATTATAGAGTGAGGTATATTTTTTTGGATGTAAGTAAATTGAGGTACATTCGGCGTTAACACATCTTTATTCCTTCTGTTTTCAGTTACAAATATGATAAATATACAAACCTATTAATGTGAGCACGTTTTTAGAAATGAAAACATTCTTGCAGGATTCTCTTTGAGTCATATTTAAAATATTCCTAAGACATCTCTTCTGCAAAACAAATATTCGTTTCGCATCAGAGGACATGCCCCAAAAAATAATTCCATATTTAATTCTGGATTGTATATAAGCAAAATATGCCAAAAAGCTGCTTCAACATTAATATTTTGTGACAATATCTTTAACGCATAACAATATTGGGCCATTTTCCGCTCTAAGGAATCAACATGGTACCTCCAATCTAGACGCGAATCAATTGTGATTCCCAGAAACAACAAATGATTTACTGATTTTGGCTCATTAACCGTATTTGCAAGTGGTAGTTCGTGACCATTTCCCCTTGGAAGTGTTATCATTTGGGTTTTATCCTTATATTTTTTCAAAGTTTCAACAGTATTATTTATAGTTCCTTGAATTATATTATGATCAGGTGAATCAAAAACTATTGTACTGTCGTCAGCATATTGAACCACACATTCATTTGTTCTTAATGGTAAATCATTAGTATATATAATATACAGCAATGGTCCCAATATTGATCTCTGAGGTACACCTTTCTGTATTAACATTTTATTTGATTTTTTCTAAAATAAATTTTCCCAACTTATCAACCTCTGCAACGCATTGCATTCGATCGTGAAGATATGATGCTATCAGATTCTTTGCCACGCCTCTTATGCCGCATTCCAATAATTTTGTTAATAAAATATCATGATCGACACAATCGAACGCTTTACACAAATCCAGGGAGACAGCCACTGTTTCGTGCTTACGATTCATCGCATCTAAAATTTTAGATAATGCCTGATAAACTGCCCTAACAGTTGTTTTGTTTTTCCTAAACCCATTTTGAGTATCCGACAACAAGTACCTAATATGCTTCAAGAAATATTAATAATCTGTTATATATAATTTTTTCAAAGATCTTACTAATGTTAGGAAGTAAAGCAATAGGTCTATAATTCGAGATATCATTTTTACAACCTTTTTTAAAAATTGGTTTTATATAAGAAGTTTTTAGTTTATCTGGAAAGATACCATTCTTTAGACATAGATTTATAATATGGGACAAAGGATATGAAATCTCGGTACTTACAAATTTCAACAGTTTAACGGGAATTTCATCATCACCTACAGAGTTTGTGTTCTTTAAATTCATTACAACATTATATACCTCATTAGGATAGGTAGGTTCTAAAAATATACTAGGCTGAATATAAGATATAGATTCATATTGTACCGCTGTTTGTAATTTACGACATTGATTTATAAAATGACTATTTATGCCGTTTAGTACTCTTTCTTTGTTTTTTTCTTCAGGATTAATATGATATAATACCGACTCGGTGTTGTAATCTTTAAAATGTGTAAACTTTTTTACTAGATTCCACATTGCTTTACCTTTATTTTTTGAATTTTCAATATAATAAATATTTGACATTTTTTTGGCTTCGGAGATAACATTTTTTAATATCTTGCAATACCTTTTATAGAAATCCTTAGATATTATTCCTTCTAGTTGCTGTTTGTAAAGAACACGTTTCCTCCCACTTGATATCTTTATACCGGTTGTTATCCATACTTTGGATTTATTTTTTATTTGGACAGTTTTAATTGGGAATAGTCGATTTATCAGATTTTTAATTTTGTAAATAAATACTTCATAAGAAATATTTACATCGGTGCAGGAAAAAACATCATTCCAGTTCAATAGCTGAAGTTCACATTTGAAGTGATGCATTTTAACCTCTGAAAATATTCTTTGTTTTACAAAATTCTTAGCATTGTTGGAAAGCCTTTCCTGCATCTCAAAGTTCAAAATTTGCCCTTTGTGATCTGATAGAGCCGTGTCTTCGACTACACCCACATATGGATTGTCATAATTTATAAAAATGTTATCTAGTAATGATTTTGTATTTAAGGTGACTCTTGTTGGCTCAAAAATCGTCTGACGTAAATTAAAACATAATAATAAAGCCAAAAACATTTTTGTATTACTATCGTCCTTATTTTCAAAATGTATATTAAAATCTCCACATAAAATGATTTTATAGCTTTTAAAANATATTCATTTGTTCTTAATGGTAAATCATTAGTATATATAATATACAGCAATGGTCCCAATATTGATCCCTGAGGTACACCTTTCTGTATTAACATTTTATTTGATTTTATAAATTTTCCCAACTTATCAACCTCTGCAACGCATTGCATTCGATCGTGAAGATATGATGCTATCAGATTCTTTGCCACGCCTCTTATGCCACATTCCAATAATTTTGTTAATAAAATATCATGATCGACACAATCGAACGCTTTAGACAAATCCAGGGAGACAGCCACTGTTTCGTGCTTACGATTCATCGCATCTAAAATTTTAGATAATGCCTGATAAACTGCTCTAACAGTTGTTTTGTTTTTCCTAAACCCATTTTGAGTATCCGACAACAAGTAATATGCTTCAAGAAATTTTATTAATCTGTTATATATAATTTTTTCAAAGATCTTACTAATGTTAGGAAGTAAAGCAATAGGTCTATAATTCGAGATATCATTTTTACAACCTTTTTTAAAAATTGGTTTTATATAAGAAGTTTTTAGTTTATCTGGAAAGATACCATTCTTTAGACATAGATTTATAATATGGGACAAAGGATATGAAATCTCGGTACTTACAAATTTCAACAGTTTAACGGGAATTTCATCATCACCTACAGAGTTTGTGTTCTTTAAATTCATTACAACATTATATACCTCATTAGGATAGGTAGGTTCTAAAAATATACTAGGCTGAATATAAGATATAGATTCATATTGTACTGCTGTTTGTAATTTAGGACATTGATTTATAAAATGACTATTTATGCCGTTTAGTACTCTTTCTTTGTTTTTTTCTTCAGGATTAATATGACATAATACCGACTCGGTGTTGTAATTTTTAAAATTTGTAAACTTTTTTACTAGATTCCACATTGCTTTACCTTTATTTTTTGAATTTTCAATATAATAAATATTTGACATTTTTTTGGCTTCGGAGATAACATTTTTTAATATCTTGCAATACCTTTTATAGAAATCCTTAGATATTATTCCTTCTAGTTGCTGTTTGTAAAGAACACGTTTCCTCCCACTTGATATCTTTATACCGGTTGTTATCCATACTTTGGATTTATTTTTTATTTGGACAGTTTTAATTGGGAATAGTCGATTTATCAGATTTTTAATTTTGTAAATAAATACTTCATAAGAAATATTTACATCGGTGCAGGAAAAAACATCATTCCAGTTCAATAGCTGAAGTTCACATTTGAAGTGATGCATTTTAACCTCTGAAAATATTCTTTGTTTTACAAAATTCTTAGCATTGTTGGAAAGCCTTTCCTGCATCTCAAAGTTCAAAAATTGCCCTTTGTGATCTGATAGAGCCGTGTCTTCGACTACACCCACATATGGATTGTCATAATTTATAAAAATGTTATCTAGTAATGACTTTGTATTTAAGGTGACTCTTGTTGGCTCAAAAATCGTCTGACGTAAATTAAAACATAATAATAAAGCCAAAAACATGTTTGTATTACTATCGTCCTTTTTTTGTATTACTATCGTCCTTATTTTCAAAATGTATATTAAAGTATAAGTACTTACCCAGATAAAAATATTTTATTTGTGGAAGTATGTTAAGTGCATAAGAAATATTGTCAAAAGTCAGTGAGTCGCTTGATTTTCGGCGAGCCGTGGCGGGGCGGAAGGGTGGAGGAAGCGAACGACAACGAGTCCGAAGAAAATGACGATAATATTCATAGTCCTGCCGTTAAAAAAGCGAAATATTTAGCATGTATAGTGATAAATTCCGCTTGCTGAAACAAAAAGTCGCGAAATGGTCATTTCTAGCTTTTTTTCCTGGCCTATCTAGCGATAAAATCAACTTTGCCACAGCGTTGACTCACCCTGTACGTTTAAGAGCCGTTACGTCACCAGTGTTGACGTAATGACGTAATCGACGATTTTTTTAAGTACAAACAGGGGTCATCAGACACCTCATTTGAAATAACTGCGTACGAAAAATTCACACGTCACACTTTTAGCCGTCTGTTTCATCATAAGAAAGTTGAAGACCGACAATTAGCCGTAATTAAATTTCTACTAGGATGTATGCGCATAATTGCGAAATCGTGATTTTTATACCCGTTCATTAAGAAGTCGCGGCTATACGCTAATGGCCTGTACGGGCAGAGCCAGCACCAATAAGTATGTAATAAAGTACATCCACGGCCTCGAAGTGTGCTTTGCATTCAGTTTGCATAGTTTTCCACGCCGGCATAATGGAATATTCATCGCCGCCGCTATATAGACGTTATTATGGAAGATATTTCATTACAATGAAATCGGCGAAATCTGCTTAATTGAAAAAGTTACCAGCTTTCTACGTGAAGCGCTCACGAAATGTATATGTATGCGTGCGTACGTCGGATGTTTCGCATTCCTCGACGTACGGGGCGTCCCAAGAAAACACAAACCGTTATGCATTAAGAACGGAAATTGAAGTCCCGTTTCATCTAACAAAGTACTACAATATTCATATAGATGTCGCTACAGGAAATACGTTTATAGTAAAAATAGTACGATTATTTCATTCATTCAAATTCCGGCAAAACGCACCTAAAAAAAACGACAAAATGCCAAGTGCACGCACACGTGCACGATAATGAGTTGTCCGGCCTATACGTCCATCCCACTCTCTTGCTATCTCATAATTGCATATGAAAAGAGAAGGGTAATAAAATAATAAAAACTCCAATTTGCGGCCGCCGGTTTTTTGTTCTGAAAATATTTCTATTTTCTATCTTCTACATATTATTATGTACATATTTACAAAAAAGGAGGATGGCAAGTGGTTATACAAATTTATAATATTTGCAGCCAACTAAAAGTTTTATTTCATATTATTTTCTACATTTTAGTACTTATATGGATTCGGACCAGAGTAGGTGCGAATGTAATTATTTCTTGTATGGATCTTTGAGCTGTTATCTTTTATTGTTGCGTTGTGGCTGCGAAATATTTTATTTGTGGAGTTTACTATTTTTTATATGAAGGAAAAAACATTAACAGAGTAAGTATTACAATTTGCTAGGCATAGTTGTACTTAGTACTAAATTCAAGTAAATAATAGATATTAAAAATAAATATGTAGGTATATTGTATTTGATTATTTGAAAATAAAAATTACATATGCGACAATGGACTTTCCGCTTACTTAGCCGTAATATAAATATGACATATTGTCGTTGCAATGCACATACAGGCTGTTCCAATAGTGTGACAAAGTTTATAATTATTTTCAGTTATAGTTGTATAGGGCAAAATCTTCAGGCCAAAAACAAGATTTTCTGAACGTTTAATTCGGTCTGAAAATAATGAATAATGGAAATAATAATAAAATGTGAATCCGAGCAAGTAACTTTTTTCGTATCACTACTACAGGCAGTTATACTAAACTTTATCGCACTATTGTGGCACCCTATATATGACTAGATATATCATTATGGTAAATCAAAAGCATAATAGGTAAAAATGTATAATTATCTATGTTTATAACAAATATTATCTGGTAAAATTCTTTTCTTACTTTCAGATACGGAACCGGAAGAAGTCTATATGTTATTTCGTAATATACCTATAGTGGTGAAAACAACCCACTCTATGTAGAACAAATTAAGAAATATGAAGAATTATGGAAAAAATCAATGGCAACAAATTTGGAACAATTTTATAAAAATTGTATACTACCAGAAATAATATACAAAAATATTCCACAGGGAAAAAGATGTATGGATCCAGAATATATTATAGAAACTCAAATTAATAAAAAGAAATAATTTTATTTTATGAATTTTTAAATTTTTTCCTGTTCTACTGTACCTATTCTATTTATTTCTTTATTACTTTCATTTATTTACATATTTATTAAACTACACTGTTCCACAGAATTTCTGTTTATATTGGAGGTATTAAAGTACCTATACTACAACTATTTTTTCAATTGAAGTGAACTGAATACCTATTTCTCATAAAAAAAATTTAGACTCAAATCGTCCTTTTGTACATAATTCTTTACACATTTTTTGGACAAAATAAGTATATCGTACATATTTTTTATATTTTCTCATTATTATGTATATTCACAATTAAAATTCTATTTATATTAATATGCAAATTTTTTTTATCAAGAATTACTTAATATTAATTATTAAAAATATAATATTTTCCATTTCTGTTTATACCAAAGTAAGCCGCTTTATTCACAAATCGTAATTATAACATAACTTTCCGTTATGAACAACTTTTCTTATTAACATTTTTTTATATTATCAAAAACAAAAGCAGTTTATTCTTCAACGTTATTAATTTTGTTAAATTTCTGATCACCCTGTATATATATAAATTACAGTTTTTCATGACAAACATATTCAATTAAAAAGCAAAATATTTTTTGTCACGAATTACTTTTTCTAGTAGAATAGAAAATAAAAATGTTTTCCCTCTTATCCACTAACCGTAGATACTAATATAGGTATATTAATTATAAATTATGGTTTTAAATAAACTAAAAATTGTTTATATTTCATATTTTCTAAAATTATATAATAGTATGGACTTGCACTGTTACTTATATACTTTTATACAAAAATATATCTAAAATGATCATGACATTCTTTAAATATTTACGTATCAATTAACAGAAACCATGACTACCAATTCAGAATCAGGTTATACCAAATTAACCACATACAACAGCTGTTCGTTAAAAATAACCCGAGTCCATTCATAAATAAATTTTTACTAGTGCGACATCTATTACAAATCAAGCGAATTAAAAGTCGGAGATAATGCTATTCATGAATGAATATTTTTTAATAATTTTATTCCAATATAACTTTTTAAATAATAAAGTGATGAACAAACTATGAAATAAAGTCTAATCAGTTTATTTATTTAAAGACAACTATATAAAAAATTGCATAATTCTATAATACTATGAAGAAATAATCGTTTCTTTGTAAAAGTCCAAAAAACCTTCATATTTAGAAATTAATTTCTCACGAATTATTTACCTATCCCAATTAATTTTTGCTTTACTGTCTTCATTTACACTTTGCCAAATGTGATATGAAATTTTACTACTTTCTTCCATTGCTTTAAAAAGATATATTGGAATAAAAAAGGGCTGTTTTCTACCATTTTTCGGTATAATTTAGGCAACCAGAAATGCATCAGTTTCCATCCTTAACAAATAGTGTTTATAGTGTACAGGGTGTCCCAAAGTTCGCGTCTCGGGCCCATAACAGACAAACTAAAAAGGACAGTAAAAATCTGTTTAGATGGCGCAGTATCGATCAAAATGAAAATATTTTCATTAATTTCTCCTTAACTTGTTTCAATTGAGCATTGATTCCACCAAAATGTGTCTTAATTTCACTGTATTTATCGAAGGTATAAGATTTTTGAACGAAGAGAATCGATTTTCACTCTTTTCACCTATTCACCCTTCATTTCCACCCCTAAAATAGGGGATGATGACATTTGCAATAATTTTTCCTAAATCTGCATCAAATAAGCTTCAATTTAAAAAAAAATTTAAAACGATTCGTTAATTCTTCTGCGAGATATTTGATTTTGACATAACAAAATGCTTGACCGATAGTGTGGCGTGAATATGGACTTGCTAAGGTCCGTTTTGTACTTGCAAAACATTTTTTTCAAAATTCGGAAAATTAAAAAATTACATCAACTTTTTTTTTCCACGAACATACCCAGTTTTTATGATAACTAAAATTATCTATTTTTTATGAACATTTTTTGTGCAGAAATTTTTTCTCTGTCTCTTCTCCTTAAAAAGTTACAATAACAAACATTATACAAAAATGTATCCTATTGTATTGGGCCTAGTCATGATTTAATCAACATCAACAATTCAACAAATTTTGAGCTCTAATTGTTACCATGACTATAAGCTAAATAACTTGGAGCACTTATCTGACATACACGCTGAAAAAAAAATTAATTATGTAGCCCAAATAATGGCTAATATGGAAATAGATAATAGACTATCAACACATTCTTTGGACCAATGAGAGTCGTTTTATAAGTAATGGAAAGCCAAATAAAAGAAACGAACATTACTGAACCACTGAAAATTCACACTATGTTAATCCCATTGAAAATCAGGGCCATTATGGAATAAATGTTTGATGTGGCATTATTGGAATGCATTTAGTTGGCCCATACTTTTATGAAAATGTATTGAACGCTAATACCTATTTACAGTTTTTGCAAGAGGAGCTTCCAGCACTGCTTGAATATGTGGTTGCAACATGATGGTGCTCCTCCACATAAAACTAAAAGAGTTTCACAAACTATTTAAAAAATACTTTCGGAACTAAGTGGATTGGAATTAATAGGCCTGTAGAATGGGCTTCAAAGTCTCCAGACTTAACGCCCCTAGACTGTTTTTATGGGGAACATTAAACAATTAGGTATATAAGACAACCAGGAGAAGTTTGGAGCATTTAAAGCAAAAGATTCGACATGTTTGTGAGAATTTTTCAAGAGAAACGTTGTTTAAAGCTACAAGGGAAGTTAGAAAAAGATTGGATAAATGCTTAGAAGTAGGAGGCATGCATATCGTAAATTTTTTATAGTAATAATCATAATTTTATATTTTGTTTTGTGTTATGTTATTAGTTATTGTTATATTTATTAGTTACAATTAAAATTGTTTAATATTTTCTATATTTGGTTATCCTATTTAACTATCATTATGTGTATTGTTCTATTTTTCTTCATGGAGTGACCTTTTTTAAGAAGAACATAACTAATATGTAAACAAATTTGTGACAGGAGTTGCATCCATTGTTTTTCACAGTAATGTTGATTAAGTCATGACTAGTTCCAATACAATAGAATACATTTTTATAATGTTTGTTATTATTTTTATTTATTTTTAAGAAGATATAGAGAAAAAATTTCTGCGCAAAAAATGTTCATAAAAATAGATAATTTTATTTATCATAAAAAATGGGTATGTTCGTGGAGAAAAAGTTGATGACATCATTTTTTTTATTTTTCGAATTTTGAAAAAAATCCTGAAAATCACATCTAAACAGATTTTTACTGTCGTTTTTCATTTGTCTGTTATGGGCCGAGACGCGAACTTTGGGACACCCGGTACATTCTGTTTATAATGTACAGATATGCAGAAAGCTTTTTCTTTTATAAAAATTGTTAAGAAAAATAAGAATTTTTACATGATTTAAAAAAAATATTTATGAAATTGAGAAAAATAATTTCGTTGACGTCACAGTTATTAGACCGGTAAAAGGACTAAGGTGGAATTGTAATAATTAATTCATTAATTTTAATAGTTTTATGCCATAAAAATCTCGATTGTGGTTTCCTCTTTACTCATCCTCATATAATGGGCCTAACCTAACAACCAACACATTGCAAATATGTGAAATTAGTTTGTAATAGTCCATAATTTATCCAAACCTACTTCTTTTTATAAAACTTTCATATAAATCTATGCCCAGAAATATAATATAATGTTTGATATCTTATAAAATTAGTATCAAACCATATTATCTACTTAAATGCAATAAACAATATTACAATGTTGCGAACTTTTAGCAAATGTTTCCCCTGAAATTGGATAACCATGGTAATAAATTTAATATAAACAATTTAATCAGGTTCACCATGACCCCGTAGTCAGCATGTGGCGGTTACATTTCCTACTGAGAATCGTATGATTTCATAATGTTACAAACATGATTAGTTGTTGTTTCTTCATACAGCTGTAACATCTTTAACCAAGGGTCATTTACATGTCGGGCTATGAGCTGGCTTCATTACTTTCTGTAAAACTCGGAATTATCACCGATCTGAGGGATATAAATCTTCATTTCACCTGGCTCATATCGTATTTCCTAGAGTAATGGATCATAGACCTGTGGTAACATGATACCGATGTTGAAATTGTCCGTGGAGAAATTTAGACGTTCGTCAGATCGGACAAGTGCAAAGATGCAAGAAAAAAACATATTTGGTTTCTTACGAATGTACAGGGTGTCCCAGGGAACACCGGTCATACAGCACCTAATGGTTCCTTATTTAAAAATAGCTGGACTTAAATCAACTCATAATTAAAAATGCTTTGTTTAATCCGATTTAGATGTTGTAAACGGGAAGCAATAAAATAAAAAATCAGAAATTTCCCCCTTCTTTTGAAAAAATTTTCTACGCCAATGGATCTTCTAAGAAAACAGCAACAGAATTTCTGAAGTTTTATTTCGACATTTTTACTGATCAAGTGGACATCACATTAAGACTGACAGAATGTTTTTAACTCCAAATTCAAACAGGTGGTAATCAAAATAGAAGAGTTACAAGAACTGACCAGTTGGAAAGAATACTTTGTGGTTTAATTCTGCAGCATCTGATATAGGGCAAAAAGGGGTGAAATAGTCACCCATTCTTCAAGAGCGCTGTTGTTTCAAATTTGACTTATTAAAATGATAGAGAACAGCAACAGTCACTCAATCAAGGCTTACTTTACTTGGATGTAGATATAAGGAGATGATTGCAACCATTAGAAGGACTGTGACTAATACCAGTTAAGTTTGACAAAACAGCAAAAGATAACATTAAAACAGAAAATATTAACTCAAACCAACCCACAATCATTTATAACTGTGTTTTTAACATAACTAATCTTTATAATAAGTAATTTGTACTAATATTAATTCGTATTATATTTAATGTAACAAGTGTTTATAGTATTATTAAAAATATTTTTAATTAAGAAAAGTTATTAATTTTATTTGTCCAAAATAATAGAAACGCAAAACGTAGGTATTTTTCTATACATATAACTTATGTTTATGTCACAAATGACATTTTAAGTGACAGAAAAATCTCCAGTCTAATTTCGTTGTTACAATACAGCACCTGTGATCTTCATCTCTTTCACAAATAAGTCTCCCTTGTTGAACCACCGCAGTAGAAAAAGCAGCATTTGACACATGTCTACTGGGAGCACCTGCATACAAGTGAGAATCTGCTAATCCATTTTGTATTCTTTCCCCATAAATTAAAACAATATCCATTAACTCTGCATTGCTACACACCTAGGATATTTTGAACACCTGTTCCAATACAGATGCAAACAATAAACCACGGTAATAAGAGCTCTATGAAAACGAAGTAATAGTAATTATCTAATTTTGCTAAACTGGTTGAGACTGAAACCTGGAGAGGAACGCCTGAAGAACTTTTTCAATTAATATTTTCTACCCAATATGCATAAATAAATGCCACGAGTTGCAACAGAGACTTGGCAACAGCGCACGAGATGCTGAGTTCATTATTTGTGATCGCTCGCACAGCTGATTGCTTTAACCTATAAAATGTTGGAACAGAGTCGTTAAAAAGCAAAATTTGTGATCAAAGGAAAGTATGAATGCTTGAAAATTAGAACAGAAAATAGCAAATGCAGGAAAAAACTGTTGAAGAGAAGATTGTGGAACCAGAACCTCCGCACACAAGGGCATCAATTAGTCGACATAGAGTACATGGCACAAAGCATGCACTGCTCTTTGTGCAAAGAATTTTTACGTATTTTATGTTACCTACAAACTGTGATCACTAAGTAATTCGCGTAGAAAAGTTTAAATATGATTTAGTTACATGCATAAGTAGCACACTATGATGCACTTCTGTGAATACAAATGTCCCTTATAAGGCAAGGGTTTAAAGCGATTGCATTTATGTTACTGCAGCCAAAAATATTCTAAAAAATATACTGAAATTATTGAAATGTTAATTTAAAAATGAAATTATTTCAAAAAGAGCATCTATTGTCATTGTTTTTGAGTGACTCGTGAATCACCCTGAACAATCTGGCGGCTAAGGGGTTTATTTATGGTACATTTTATAATAACTTCAGCGCCCCAACAGAGTCATTAAAATTATGCAACGTTGCAGCCGCAATATGTAATGCAAGCGGATAATAACTTAGGAATCAATCACAAATACAATTAAGCCCGTATATGGCACGCCATACCGACGAAATTGACTTGTTTACCACGTCATTATTCCAACGAATTAATTAATTCTCTTTTGGCCTATGTAAATGTGATATGAAACGCGTGGGTCTCACAAGTCCTAGTCACGAAGTGACCCATTTAATGTCCGAAACCATTCATTTCCTTTTTAAAAGCGAACGCGAGGCAGCGCGGAGCGAAAATAAAGCCATGTCCCGCATAGTACTATTGTTACTTCTTGTCTGTGCATCCATCAGATGAGCGGTTAGCAGTGCAGTGTTTTTCTGCGACCTAGTCCAGTTGAATTAGATCATAAACCCTGAAAACGAAGAAAAAATAATGTTTGTAGACATTTTATTGCACATTATTTATTTATTTATTTATATATTTAAAATAAACAAAAAAATATAGTAGCAAAAATAAAAACACTTGAAAATACATAGAAAATACTAAAATATATTGTCGCGGATTTTCTCTAGTCTCATTTTCGTTCGGTAACATAGCCCCACGATGGGCGCCATGTCGCGAATTTCTATTGGTCTCGGTTTCTTCCAGGATTAAGACCCCCGGTTGGTCGCCTGGTTGGGCTACGAGATAAGTTAGTTGCCCCAGGTTGGGCGCCACGACACGGATGAACCTCGTTCTGGTTCGATCCCGGCTGTTGGGACCTACTAGACTCTTCCCTAAGCATCATCAACGGATTGTAGACCCGTTGATGATGGAATGGGAAGGATCGTAATATTCAGGGTATCTCTATTCACCTCCGGCGCCAGTGCTCGATGTTGTTCTGGTGGCTCGACGGTAGAAATTTGGAAAGGTCGGTGAATTTATCGGAAGGATCAGTGATTTTTGCAATTGAAACATCGATGAATTTTGACAAACAATAAAACATATTTGTAGAAAGCTGTCCAAAAAATAATTTCTTAGTGTTAGGTGTAACGCGGTATGGAAAATTATAAAAATAGTTAATATAAATATACCTGCAAATTATATTAGTTATTCCAAAAGTATAATAGTTCAGCAAGAACAAACGAGAAGTCATCAAGTGTGATTTCTTAGAGTTATAAACAAATTGTCTCAGGGTCAGGCAAAAGCCGCTCGGGAATTCGCTCTTTTTGTATTAAATAGAGATTATTTTTACAGTAATTTTAAAAGAAAAGAGAAATCACCTACGCCTCTTTGTTCCCACGATAGCTTTTTTTATACCGTTAATTACTAATTAACTATTCCCGGACCGGGATTTTAGAGACAATTAAAAAAAGAGAAAAAACTTTTATTTTCAGAAAGTTTTAGTTCTTTAATAAACGCGCTAGCAGCAGTAACGTCATTTACATTACCGATATGTAAACATATTATGGCAATTTCTGCAATTTTTATCAGCGTATTCGATTTTTCTCTCAGAGTAGTACAGTCTTAGACTCTTAAAGACCACACTGTATCTCGTTAAATTTCAACCCGTCTCAAAATTTTCACCCTAGGAACCCCCTAAAGTCGCTCACTCAGGCGTTTCCCGTTCTCCACCCCCGAAAGTATGCAAGTATGGAATTCTAAAGCGTGTTCAGTTTAGAGGCATCAATTTCCAAAACGCTCCTTTGTACTAAGGGTAAACAACGGTATTCTCACACGAATAGGCTGGAATAGACGTAGGTACAACTCTTTTCAAGAAACAGCAGAAGTGGATAGGCGTAAAGGAACAGTTTTGGATCTTTTGTGCGGGACTAGATTCTCTAATATATAATTAAATGTCTAAAGCTAGGTAGAAAAGGGTATTTTGTTGGCGATATTTAATACTTTCGTGTCAAAATAATCAATTATATTGTCAGTATAAGAGCTTAAATTTCGGTAATTGCGATATTGGTAGGATAATCAGCCGAATAAATAAAATATCAAGAATTTCCACTATCAGCTTGATATGAAATATGAATTAAATATTGAGAGCTTTTGTTAGTGGCGGCCCCTAAGGGAGATACAACCCATTGAAGGGGTAACTCAGGAAACAGTTTTTGTTTCATAACTTTAAAACGGTTTAATATTAAATCACGAAATTTTGGGGTTGTATTACCATTTATATGCTTAATAATCGGTATAATATATCAACGAATCAAAATTTGCTACAGGGGCCTAAGAAAATGCGGGATCATGGGGTAGATTTTACAATTTTTTTTGTACGCAATTTTTTCTACTTCCTGAACCGAAAATATGAACATTTATCATATTTTGCATAAAAAAGGTCTACACGGAGGTAATTAAATTTATCTGAACATTATACAATGCAATAATTCATACCAGAAAAGTATTCAAACTTAGAGCTGACATATGCATAAAATAATTTAAACAGCAATTTATCACGAAAGTTACGAACGACCTTATCATTAAGTGTAAAGTCTTGAGATTTGAAGAGATCAAGTGTTGAATTGAAATTTCCAGATCAATTAAAATGTCCTAGTTAGCTTCGCAACTAATTAGAATAGGATACAATTTGCCGGAAATAAAGACAATTCTGTGACAAGTCAATATTTGTCAAATATTCGAAGAATATCAATTTTATACTCAAGAAAATGTTTAATCCTCAAGTTTTATATTTTTTTTGCAAATTTTAACCTAATATAGTTTTGAATTTCCAGAGTTTGACTAAATTGCTATAAAAAACTATTTGTATTATTAAAGGCGTCATTTAAATTTACGTTTATAACTAAAGTTTTATCTTTAATAAGTAAAGCAAAATGAGATATTTCTTGCCAAGTTAATATTAATGTAATGTTATATTAACTTTAATTTATATTTTTTTCCTTTTTTTATCATTATCTTTTATTTTATTTTTCTGAATTCTTATATTTCTATGTGGATGTGCAATTAAACATTCTAAACAGGCCCATCAATATAGTAAGAATGAATTGATGCATGCATATGGAGAAAACGAGAGAAATTATTGTAAACAGAGGTTTGCTACCTTTAGAAATTAAATTAATTATTTCATTGGACTAAAAATAAGCTCCTTTTGGCCCACATCATGATTTATCAATAAAAAGTACATTTTAAAATATAACTTTACCTAATATAGTACAGGGTGATTCACTATATTTTGATTCCCCCATTAATTTTTTGTTTTAAGAGTTATAAAAGTATGAAATATAAAAGTTGTACGATTTTTTATGTTTTCGAAAATGATAATATAAAAACAAATTGGCCGCGAATGTTAACTTTGTTAATTTAAATGGAACACCCTATATATTTTGACATATTTGGATAGAACAGTTTGTTGGGTCCATCTCTAATAATTAACGAGAGATAATATTATTAAGAAACGAATTAAAATAGAATATGGAGAAAAACTTTACTCTAATTTAATTCCCATAATATTTCAATTTTCTATTTCTGTGTAACCCATTTTAATTAAATAATAATACAAACTGTCAAACAATAACAATGTTGTCATGACATTACCTGTCACTGTCTCGGCATACCATATAACATTGTTCATAGGCCTCTCACGATCTAATTAGTGCGATTTAGTTAAAATACCTATACGCATTTTGCACTATATCAATGTCCCATACGTCAAAATATATTACAACTAGATCTAAATCTTTACGTAATTGGAGAAATGGCAGAAATGCCTGAAAGAGATCTAACAATTAACTACAAGATCACTTATTTTCTTAATAAAAAACCTTCTTTTCGTTTTTTTTGATATTATCTCGCCTATTGTTAGAGATGGACCCAACAAACCTTATATGACTATGCTCGACAGGGAAAGTTCTATCTAAATATGTACAAAATATACAGGGTGTTCCATTTAAATTAACAAAGTTAACATCGGCAGCCATTTTGTTTGGACATTGTATATTTTTCAACTATCATTCTCGAATAGTTCATAAAAAATCGTGCAACTTTTGTATTTAACATTTTTTTATAACTCTTAAAATAAAAAAGTTAATGGTGGGGGGGTCAAAATATAGTGAATCACTCTGTACATAGTAATAAAATGAGTAAATTTTTACTCAAAATAACAAGATTTTTTGTTAAACCAAGTCCACAGTAATGTTCACTTAACCATTTGTTATCTAAATAAATTTCATACGGTATTGAAACTTTTGAGTTACAAGTAACACAACATTGAGTTATATTTTTAATATATTTTGTAGAGGACTTCACTATACGTATACAGTTTCAATCAATAATCAGCTAATAATAACTGAAATTATTAAGATTCTATAAATTTTTAGTTACTTTAATTGATATTTAGTCATTATATTTATTTTTATTGGTTGTTTACATAATTTTTATGAGTATGCAGTTTGGAAAAAGTGTCTCTTTTATAATCTTAAATAATATTCGATCGATTTGAAGCATCTATTTAGTTAATTCTAGCTTTGTTCTTGAATTTCACAACTTCACTTTTCTACATTTACCCGCTCCTTCTGTCAGAAGTTTTCCTTTTATTTTCAGTAGTACTAAATTAAAAAATGTTTCGTACAAAAACATAATTCGCGTTCTATCTTTTTAATTATGTACAACGTACTTATATAATAATTATTTTTTATGTATTTTGTTAAATATTGAGGTAATCATCTTATTCCTAACTTTCGACATGTAATTTTAAAATAGCATTTAAGTGTAGAAATAATACATATGTGGAAACAAAAAGATCTCTTTGTAACAGCCGTTTATTACTTGATCAAAATTTGTCAAAGGTAAAAAACAAGAACATGGGATGTTTCTCCATAGAGTAGTTGACACCTGCAGTATCAGCTGTTAACAATCACGTCTGTAAGGTTTAATATCTATTGCATATCTAGATCTCTGGTGTTGTAGAATATTGCTTGTCTTCATTTAATAAGATTTAAAAAAATATATTTTCTTTCATCTGTGTGACTTTCCTTAAATTTTTTTACGATATCGATGTCGAAATTGCCATACAATTTTTTTTATACACTTACAAAATTGAGCGTAATAATTAACATTGTTAATATTTTTGAAGTAATACCTTGTTTACAGGTGGATAAATGTAGGGAAAATGTTATTAATATCCGGCATTTGTTGATTTTGCTATATCTGTGGATTTTGTAGTTCAGGATTTACAATAGATACTAAAATCACACTTCGTATTATTTTCTTAAGTAATCTAACACCAAAAGAATGTACTATGAAACTCTACAGGTTAACATATAATTGCAATATCTAAAACTGTTCCCAAAAATGTTGCTTTTTGTACAGGATTATGAACATAACTATAATACAGAAGCTATAAAATTAAGTCAAGCTATGAATTTCTAGCTGTAGATGCTCATTTGGTTGGCGAAGTGGAAATCATAGTGCGTAAAATAGTGGTTAAGGATCATAAAGGCCCGAAATCCAAGTCGAGACTTCCTAGCCGTCCCCAACAGGAAGTACTTCTAATTTACATCGACGACTGCCAACAACAAAGAGTCAAGTTACGGGCCAGCTTCTCCTCTTACACCTGGAGATCCGTGGCATCGAATAATTGTTATGTTTAGATGAGCTTCGACAGTTCTTTGGATTTCCGGCGATACACGCTATTGTGCTCGACCCTCCCATCCCAAACCAATAAGAATCGGCGTGCAGGTAAGGGACACTGCTCGGTGGTGGGGCGACGCATCCAGCAGGCCGAGCGGCGGAGCCCGTGCAGTCGGTTCAGTTCAGTTCCAAGGCAGGCCGCGATTGGAGTGCGCGCGTTGGTCCTTCGAACGCGGATACGAGTTAAAAGATAAGTCGCCCCTAAATAAGCGTCAGTTCTCCCGGGCTCTTCCGACAGCAACATTCTGGGAGCGCCAGCTGCGACAATCATCGTTTGTGATACAGTTGTGAGGTTGATGTTTGGTAGTTACTTGTGTGCGCTGTTCTGTGGATTTTAATCAGTGCGAGCTTCGGTAGTGGATTAGTTTTTGTCTAGGTGAGTGTCCAAAAGATCCAAAACTTCTCATGATAATCATTAGTCCACGATACAGTCAATAGAAACAAAGGCGTCGATTAAAGGAACATTTCGATTTCGATAATTACAGCGGTTGAAGTACCTCGAATCAACCTGAGGGTGGTTGTTCATGACATAAAACAAAGATCCTTATAACGAAGCTACAAACTTCAATTCCGCCAAATACCTCAGAAGCACTACAATCAATTTTATCCTACAATTTGAACAATTCAAAATAAAGATATGCCAACGTCTTTTCATTAAACAAAAATGTATGGTACGCATAACACTTGCTTTTAACTGATGAATATCGGAAATGATCAAACGACTACGTGTCCAACACTTCTAGTAACAATACAAATGATGATGCTTTCAAAAAGTAACCAAAAAATCTTTTGATACCTGCTTTGGTATAATTAAGTCCAACTCTACATTATAATGTGAAACTATGAAAGTTTTTTCATAATTTAAAACAAAAATATTTATTAAAAAAACTGCAAGGGATACAGAAACCAATTTCATGCAAGGGAAATGTCATACCGTCTTGGATTCTCTGCAAAATTAACTTTCCGTATAATTTACAAACACTTCCTTGTACAAACTATATCTGAAACTAGTACCGAAACACTAGCTACTAAATAATTGAGTTTGATTAATGTTAGGAAGTGATCAAATTTCAAACATAATATGCTGCCTCTTCATAGTTTCTTGGAAGACTATTCCAATGACTTGACGTTAGAAAATTGAATCAACTGTAAAACGAAATATAAATGCTCTGCATTCAGAGTCGAATCTTTTATGGTGGCATTCAAAATTCTCAAAGGCTCGACAGTCAAAAGAACCTTTAGATGTTTCGGTATGAAAAGGTCTAACTAAAATCATTAGATATTTGAATATGGGTCCCAACAAAGTAAATGAACATTCATAGTTAATACAAAGCATGAGAAAAAGCCAAAGAAAACACCAGTTCAAAGTTTGCACAACTACATATTTCCAATTACGTTTGAAGTTGTTCTGAGTTGCGTTTCCGAGTTGTGAGATCAAAGGACGTATTTCTTAACTAAGTACTTATAAAATATTTAACTTTCTCTGTAAATTCTTGAACGTCATTTTTTTGATCGATCAGGAAACAAATCCTGAGACGTTATTACAGAGGTCCTATTGTTCCTGCAACGCGAGGTCTTAATGAGTATAGAGTTCCTTTGACAAGTAACGATATCGTGCTCGTAGAATAAAGAACTGCATAATCGAGATACCTGGACGTCACTCTGCCAATTGCTTCAGAATTGGTGATTGATTATGCCAGTGCATTTTCTGGGTGAGTCATTGTTGGTCGATTTAGGTCACGTCTGGCAGGTTGCATACCTCGTCCTTCGGAGAGAACGGCGGTAGGCGAGACGTCTGCCTTGTTTACGAGCATATTAGTGGTAGATTCACGGAATTCACCACCCACGGATCTATCGAGAGATTGATAAACTCTAGGAGATAGGCAAGAGCTGCCTTTGTTACTGTTACTGGCCACCTAAATGTAGAATTTAACAAAATAATTATAAAAGTATATATTTCAAATTCACAGAAATCATGAAATCTCTCAGCTGTGGAGATAGAAATATATCTTGAGCACGTGTTGAAAATGATTTTGTTGACGTCAAATTTAAATATGTTATCAAAAATATTGAAACTAATTATATATTTGTCGTGCTCTCTTGTTTTGTAATCCTGTACAATAATAAAGTTATTTTCGTTGATATCTCAATCTGAACATGATAGAAATACAAGTGTTAGTCTAGATTAATATAATAATCTTAAAACTATAATAAATAGTTGTTGTTTATCGAAATCAAGGTATTGACCTCAACCATTAGATCACCATTAACGATAGAATAAATTGCGTTATTGAAATTGACCAGCTCTAAAACTATGTTTAATTGATTCGTGCTTGATATATTTTTTTATTGTACAAAAAAAGGGAGGGACAGTGTGCGCATTCTTAAAATATGGTTTGTGGGAAAGGAGAAACGTTTTGTTAACGTAAAAATGAATAAATTAAGAGGAAAATAATGACTAATGTCACAACGTAATTCAAAAGCATAGTAAAAATTTAAAATGCGTATGATTTTTCATTTAAGCTATATTAAACTAAAAAATCACACTGACATTTAACAGAGGCACAAAAAAAATTCTCCCGACATTTCCTACCGAGCTAATAAGGTCAGTTACGTTTTCAACTAAAATACCCAAAGGTCGCGCCCTGCACTCTTGAAATTCCTGTTCTTTTGTCTGCCGCACAAAACATTCGTCGTCACGGGGGTGGACGGCAACCCCCGTTCTGGACTACCGAGTAGAACACACTTCTCTCTCCCGGCAGCGCTGCACTTGACTTACCCATAAATATTCTAGCACACAGACTCTGCGGGCCCGTTTTCGACAGGCCAGAGAGTCGGATGGCAGAGAGCTTTATACGTACAGGGTGCTACGCCTTACATATAGTGATATAGTGCAGTAATTACATGAAAACGTCATGAAAAATTAAACAGTAAAAATGTGAACTGGTTTAAAAATAGCACGTTTAAATCATAATACGTTTAAATCATAAATATAGAAAAGACGTTTAAAGACGTTTAAATAAAAAATATAGAAAATAAAATTTACAAAAATGTATTGATTGTGAAACTGCAACGTTGGTACAAGCATATGTTGCTGCAATAAAATGGAATGTTTTATAGTTTAAATCAGATAAACGTTATTCAATAGTAGAAAACGTTTAAACAGCACGTTAGAAAAGTTAAAAGTTGGAACAATGTAAATTGTAATTACTTTAATAATAACACGCTTTAATCATAATCTCTGTAGAAAATAAAATCGTTTTCATGTTTATAAAAACGCATCGGTTGTAACATTGCAATATAATATAAACGTTATTATCAATAATTTTAAATTATCAAATAAAAATAGGATGGACGTTATTCAGTTCAGTGGCATTGTATGAGTAAATGTTATATTTTGTTACAATTGATAGCTCTCTGATGTGTGTACTATGAGTTCTAATATCCCAACATTTAAACGTTACGACGTTTAAATTATCTTGAGGAAGAGCTAAAAACGACGACTATACGTTTAAATCACAACGTTGGATCATGTGAGGAAATAATATAATATTGAAGTTTATAATAAACGTATTGATGGCAAGATGTAAACGTATTATCAATAATTTAAACGTTTTAAAATATCAACCAAGATAACTTATATAGAAACGTTGTTTATTTATTGTTCTTTGATGAAACTGTAGCTATTTGATGTGTACTTTATACATTGTAATATTTAAACGTTAGATGTTTTATCGTTTTGAAGAAAAACTAAAAATCAAAATCGAAGCATAATATCACTATAATAGTAACACGTTTAAATCACAAACGTTGTAATATGGGAGAAATAATATAATATTAAGGTTTATAAAAATTTATTGTTTTCAAAATATAACGTTATTATCAATAACTTAAACGTTTTAAAATCATTTGATCGTTTTGAAGAATAGTTAAAAATCGTAATGGAAATATAAATTTCAATATATATGTTTAATTCACTAAAGTTGTAAAGCTGTAAAAAATAGTCACATTAATGTTTATAGAAATATATTTATTGAAAACCTGGAATATTTTGACATAAATATCATGGATAATAAATATAAATATAATTATATTTCAGTAGTAAAAAAACGTTTACTGAAATTTTACGATTAAATGTTGTACCTGTGTTTGTTTTAACATTATCTAATCAGAGAATATATTTAGAGACAATATTTTGTATGTTCAACATTATTGAAACCTTAAACATTGCAAATGCCATCATTTTAATAGTGTACAATTTGTGGTGTTTGCTGCAATAGCATTTATCTAATTGAAATCAGAATTTAATCAATATCATTGGTATCTAGTCACGAAAATAATACTTTTCATATTTAATGTCATTAAAATGTGTTCATTTAAATATGACGTTTGTAACACGTAAATATATCGCCTGCTGTCAGTTATGTATACGGCTGTCAGAGAGAGTCGCAATTCACTGGCATGCCATGCGAGTCAACCGAGACATGCGTGAGCCGCTGCCTCAGATTGCTTTTCACGTTTACCTCACGTTAGTATAATGTTGCCTTTGTTATCGTGCGGATGTTGCGTAATTAATCCGTTGGTGTTTATGGTGGTGTATTGTGGACTATTTAATTTGTTGCATTTTAATAAATATTGCGTATGCCTATGTCCTTCGGCTCAATTCTGACAGCCCTAGTTATGTATATTGGAAGGATATTCATAAGTTTATACTTATTATAAAATGACAATTTGTAGATAACGTACCGTTATTATTTGTTTCTATTACTATTTCGTTCATGTCGTCGTTATTGAAACGTTGAACGTCATAATGACATCGTTTTAATATGTTGTGTTTTGTGTGGGATGCTGTCACAATTATTTTAATCGTAATTATTTGAATGGAGCTGTGAAAATTATCACAAGTTACTTCAAGCAGAATGGCACAAAAAGGTTATAAATAAAGTCATTTAAACGTTTTAATAGATCGTCAGCTGTCCGTGATATATTGAAAATCCGCACGTTTAAAGCGACGTTCATATACGACGTTTATTTTTTCCTGTGTCCACTCCATTCACGTCGTCCCAAATCGTAAATCTCTCCGTCCCATCGAATCGTACATAAATACTGGGAATACATTACCCTCAAAAGAGTATTTGACACAAATAATCCCAGCCATAAAGCATAAAATCGTCCGGGATATCTGGGGACACAGCCCGAGCCAGCCCTACACCGAAACACTCCAATTCTCCCAGCTCTCGTTCCGGGATCGGCCTCGCCGGCATTCCCGGAGAAATTAGCCCAGTCGAGCTGCCGAAATAAATAAAGCGGTATTAAATTATTAATTTTGCCGGCTGCGGATCCGGCCGCCCGAATTGCTTTCCCGAATAAATGTTTTCTTTACCCTAACAAATCACTCTTTATATCACTTAACCGACTAAATAAATTTATTGCGTTTATGCGAGTGTGCGAAGGAATGGATGGGGCCGGCCGTAAACCCTTTGGGTACTCCCCTGGGTCGCGCTGGCGGAAGAATATACATTTATTATTTCCTCAGAAAATACAAGGCGCCAGAGTGGCAATGTTGAGGAATAAAAATAGTTTGAGCGCTCTAACGTTTAAATAGAAACGATGAGATTGCAAATTTAACTATTTAAACGTTTGACGTTTAATGACGTTTTTATTGTCACGTGAATATGAAGAAAATTATCAAGTTGTTATTAAAAAACGCACGTATTAGGATCCTGATGTTGTAATCGTTTAAACGTTATGACAGGATCTATTTATGAACATGTCACATTAGAACACACATTTGTTATTTTTTTGAAACTGCTATTATTGAAAATATAAGAAAGTTTAAACATTCCAAAATTAAACGTTTTTAGATCATTATAGACGTTAAATTCATATAAACGTACTTATATTTATTATTTCCTTGTAAGTGGTATTATTGAGAATCTAAATATTTTACATATTCTAATGCAGAAACGTTGAAATTGAAAATTTGATACACTTATATATTGATGCAAAAGTTTAAACGTTTGACAACGTTTAAATTCTGTGAGTCAAAGAATATAAAGAAATTTGACGTTAAACATTAGAATAACAATAAATATAAATTACGTTGTTCATAAATAAACGTTGTGATTGGATTTGAGTGTTACACGTTATAATATACATTGTTTTATTGCAAATGACACCTATGATAATTTAAAATTGTTTAAACGTTCTAATATTTAAATTGAAACGTTGAGTTATTTGAATGGCTTATTTATAAACGTTGGAAAATGGAAACAATTTAAACGTTTGACATTCAGACACGTTTAAATTTTGCAACTGACGTTGCAAATATAATCGTAACGTTCTAAAATTAATGACTTTCAAATCATTTAAACGTTATGATAAAATTTGTTAATGAATGTAGTATTGAATTTAAAATGGTTGAATGTTTTAATAGAAATATTGAAGCTGAAAATTTAAAAAAATCCCGGAAATATAAACAATACATATAATCTATTATAACCATATAACAACATTTAAACCGTGTTGTTCAAAGATGACGAAATCATACGTTGAAAATTAGAATGAATCTTCAATATAAACGTTTAGTAAATGTCATTACAAAATAAACGTTTTAAAATTAATGATCTTAAAGTCGTTTAAACGTTATAATTTGTTTTGTTAATGAATAATATCTTTGTTCTCATTTAAAAGACGTAAAAGTACCTTAGTAGTGCACTACAGTCAAGTCACCTTTTAAATTTAATGTTACTGGACTCGCCACATTATTCGAAATATGTTATATATCAAAAGTATTTAAATGTTTCCTGTGAAAGCTGGAGACTTATGATAATGATGTAGAAGGAATTTTGAACATTTACGAGTACAATAACTTTAAATACAGAATGTGGTTGTTTTTAAATACTGAGAATATTGGTATGAAAATAATAGGTGTTAAATTTTTTCCTCTTTTTCTGTATTGTCAGAGTTAATATCGGAAATCTAAAAAGATTATATTTAATTTAATTAATAATAACTAATGTAATGACTTTTTTGTGTAAAACATAGCTTCAAAGTAGCTTGAAAGAGATTAATATGCTTTCCCAGCTCTTGTAGCAATTAATAATGACATATCCTGGTACTTTGTATGTCAACAACGAAATTTCTATTGACTCCATGCATATGATACATTATTTGAAGTGGTGGCTGCTAAAATTACCAACCACTTATCCCAACAGGCAATTATTTTCTCCCTGACTACAGAAATATGAAGTGCCTACTTTTAAAGTCACTATAACAACTCGTAAGCACACTGTATGCTTTTGTTTTATCCACAGCTATAAATTTAAATGCTCGTAAAATCTGGTTCAATGGTATACTGAAATTTAAACCAGATGGAGCTGAGTGTTCATTTGGTACCTGGAAATGTTTGTGTTATATACTATATAGCAGTTATCTATTTCAGTTTGGAAAAAATTGAGTTTAGGGGTAGTTTAGTTTTCGTTGTAGGTTATATGCCTTTATAACTAGATAAAGCAACATTTATAAAATCAAAAAGGCGATACTGGCCCTGAATCAGATCCTTGAGGAACTTTCTTTACTGTCCGCTAGATCTTAAGTAAATTTACTTTTCCAAGGATTCAAACCATTGTTCTGGTTGCCAGAAGATAATTTATTTAGTGTTTCCTGAAGTATATGCAAATATTTTGAATTAACTGTTTCAGTTTGAAAAAATTAAGCTTTAGATTAGTTCGGTATGTTCACTTTCTAGGTCACAAATGTCTTTTGGTCCGTTTAGCAAGCAGATGAAGCAACATTTATGCAAGTAAAAATTGGTACTGGCCTAGAATTAGACCCTTGAGGAATACAACATAAATATTAAGTAAATTTACTTTTCTAAGGATTTAAGCAATTTGAAAATGGGAATATAACATTGTCTCGAACATTGTTCTTTCTTTGGTGAAGTAAGTAATAGAACAAGTTACTAAACTCTGCGGACGTTTTTAAATTGTAGGGGAATTTTTCACTGCACTTCTGAATCGTCTAGCCGTACTTCGGTAATTAAAGTCATGTAAGGCGTATAATCCATCATCGAAAAACGAGCAACTGTCAGAATTACCATAGCCCCGATGTAAACCCAATATTACCCGACGCAGCCAGATCCCTATCGAAATATTTAAAATTTAAAACTTCCTTTAATCGTGGACTTGCCCAGACAGATAAAATCATCATTAAATTTTCACACCCAGCACCCTTACGACCCGAGAATTAAAAGATCCGCTCGAATGGTGTCTATAAAATTAACCAACTGCACTTTCGAGCCGAGGTATAGTATATATTAACACCCCTTCGTGAAAAATATCGGGTTACGTTCTCTAGGCCACCACATGGTCGTATTAATGAACTCGGGTGTGTCGTTATCTCTTGTTTGTCCGGATAAATCGTCAAATTGGGAGAGACAACACGGACTCAAAGTCTATGTAAATACGGCATATTAGGGATGGGTAAACAGAGTTATTTCGTTTGTTGGTTTTGATAACTTGGACGCTTTTGATGCCTGGAAGGATGTTTGACGATCTAGTCAATCAAGTAAATACGTGGAAGTGAATGTCCTCTCCATGTAATGGGAATGTTTTTCGATAACTCTAATGGCATTACACCGTTTCTTGATAAGGTTTTGATGCATTTGGAGGACGTAAGTTGACTTGATTCATTTGCATTCACAACAATGTTTTCATTTTATTTACAACAGAATTCTGATTTCTTCTTTTTTCTTCTTACCATACTTTTGTCTTCGAATTTGTTTATATTTCTTTAGTGGCATGTTCATTCATATAGGGTTGTGGTATGGTGATTTAATAGTTATCAAATTTAAGCCATATCTTTCTAAAGAAACATATAATGCATTGAAAGTACTTCTGAATGCTTGAGGATGGAAAAACTAAAGTTGTTGTTAATATTAGCAAAAAATGGAGCATGATTTTTGATATTTGGTAAATTAATTTAATGTATATAGTCGAAATCTGTTAAGTGATCATAAAAACGAACTAAGTATCGACAGTTATTTGGTCCTAGTCGCTATATTTTTATACCTATACTACAACTGCTGTATCCGAAAAACTATACGGACCACTGATTCAGATGTTCTTTCGCGATAATTTTAACATTACCTGTATGAGAAGTTTACTTCAATGTATGTTGAAGACTTTACTGAGAATATAATTAAAAATTCAAATAGTATATCTTCTAACCTAGTTAAAGTTTTCTAATTCATTTGTGCCATAATTGAAATTTCAGAGAAATATTTGGTTCAGTGAAAATACGTCGCCCCACACGCAGAAAAAATTTCTTGCTTCAAGAGTACAACAGTTTATATACAGGGTGATCCAGATTTTATTAGACAAACTTCGGGAAAGTACTACACAACAAAAATTAATATCACTTTGCTCTATGAACATAAGCGCAGAAAGCCACCGTTTATGGACGTTGAAATTATCAAAAATAATACAATTTATTTTAAATATCTGGAAAACCATTTCATCAAATTTATCCAAATTTGATACACATTTTTTTCAAATATTTCTCCTACTTCTGTATGTACACAGTCTAAATTCAAAAACCAATGGCGGAGAAAGAAGGATATCGGTTCCTTATTTAAAGTAAAACTTCTACGCCACTGAATTAATTGGTAATATGAATACATTTCATAACGGTCTGAAATATTCCAGATCAAAAAACAGTCTGTTATTTTTGTCGAAAAGTGAATGGTTTACGAGTTATGAGACATATTATCCAAGTAAACAAAACGTTGAAATAGGGAAAAATAAAATGAATTTAGGTGGTCCAGATTTTAATAGACAAACTTCGGGAAAGTACTAAACAAAACAATTAATATCATGTTGCTTTATCAATATAAGCGCAGAAAGCCATCGTTTATGAGATACAGGGCGTTGAAAGTGTCAAAAAAAGTCTCAAAAATAAAACAATTTTTTAAAATAACTGGAAAACCGCTAAATTTATCCATTTGATACACATTTTTCACTATCATAGCAAACATATCAAACTCAACTTTCAAGTAACAAGAACAACAAGTAAAGTTATATGAAAAACAAATAAATTAAATCAATTGCTCGAAATGTTCATCTCCAAATTCAATGCACTTTTGGCAACTTTTGGTTACAGAATTCACAACAGCTCTAATTAAAACTGGATTTTGCTTCAAATTAGTGCAGGCCTCATTTAGCCTTTACACTAGCTGGTCTCTATCTGCTATAGGAACGGCATAAACGTCATTTTCTAGGTTACCCCCAAGTAAGCTACCAATTAATTCAGTGGTGTAGAAGTTTTACTTTAAATAGGGAAACGATATCCTTGTTTCTCCGCCACTGGTTTTTGAATTTGGACTGTATGCATATAGAACTAGGAGAATTATTTAAAAAAAAATGTGTGCCAAATTTGGATAAATTTGATGAAGTGGTTTTCCAGATATTTAAAAAAATTGTTTTATATTTGTTAATTTCAACGCCCTGTATTTCACAAACGGTGTTTTTTTACGCCTATGTTCATAGAGCAAAGTGATGTTAATTTTTGCTGTTTAGTACTTTCGCGAAGTTTGTCTATTAAAATCTGGATCACACTGTATATGCAAGAAAATATTTTCTTCTTTCAAGAAAATTATTTATTTATTTAAATAGGTATATTAAATTTCTACCCAGAAATATAATTTCTTACTTTAAAAGTAGGCATATTTAAAATAAATATTTGATATTTACGGTTAAACGAATTCTATTCTTAATTTTACGATCTACATAGATTTTATAGAAACATGTTTTGTATATTAATGTATAGTTTGTTTAATACAAAATTGAATAGTTTTGGTCAAATGATTGTATATACTTGTTTAAGAATATATTTGGATATAAATATTTCTCAGTAATGAAAAATACTTTGTGTCATTCTCACAACACCTAGTACCTACCAACAACTAGGACCGTTCGTAAGTTTAACCAACCAGACATAGGTCGGTTTGGAACCTATTGATAGTCCTCATCTTTATGTCGTTACAACGATCCACTTAGTGTCGTTACTCACCAGGAGATTTGTACCACAGAGCGTAAGTAGCTCCATCTATCGTGCTACTTCCCATCTACGCCATTCTGTGACCTGCTACAATTTTCTTTCAAGAAAACCTAAGTTTGATTATAAAATGCTACATTTGTCTTGAATAATTCCTACATTAACACTAAATTTTAAAAATATACATATATTTTAAGTACCTGGTAGTTTTGAAACAAATTGTTTGCAGTGTATGATGCACTGTAAAAGATATTGTAACTAAAGTCCGAGACAATAAATTTCAAAACTATAAAAGATTTCTATATTTACAAATAATATAAATTCTTAGAAAAATGGTAGATTACAGCAAATATTTCACATAGTTTGACGAAAGTATATACATTTCAATAGAATAAAGTAACATTTGCGGCAAATAATTTCATTTTCATTTGATCCAAATACTTTTTTTGCGCACGTCTGGATCAGGTTTAATCCATTGTAAGATTGATCTAGAATACAAAAGGCTTTTTGGATCCATTTCCAGGAAAGATAATCAGAATGTCAACATTTTATTAGAATTTTCGAAAAAATACAGAATGTTTTCGAACATGTCAAAAATAATATAGAATAGTATTTAAGCTTACTTGCGATATATTTCTGTCCGGCCTATCTATATGAAAACAAGATTTAAATACATAGTAAGGCCAGTAAAAACCAAAACCAATATTTGTCTAGCTGGTATTATCTCCTAAGGAAGCGGGCGAGGTATTTGCTCTAAAAACATTCAAACAAGTTTTCATGGCAGTGAAAACAGAACAAAACGTTTGTTTAATGTACCAGTGAAGTGTGTCGAACACCAGACCATTTCTAATGGGTTAGACGCAGTTTTTACAAGGTTTCGAGCGAAACCGACTGATATTCGGCTCTACCAATTAACAGTTACCATCGGAAACGCTTATAGAAATCCACAAATGTATTTTATTCTTAAAATAATAATGTTGGAAGTCTATTTGTTACTTGGGGCTTGTCGAAAGACCCTTGAGACTAGATATAAAAATCCAAAGTGACATAAAATCTGAATATTCTGAAAGTTCTGATTCGAAAAATATAAACAGCGGTTTTTTACAGAATAATTTTTCTAAACTCCCGTTAATTGCTCACGAAATGTTAATACACATATATCGATTTCTTCATTTGTTTATCATTGTTTTCAGTTTGACATACAATTGTAATTTTGACAAACAACAATCAGTTGTCAAACATTGGTCAATTTTCAAAACTTTTCCGTAAGTTATTTGTTGGAGGCCATGTGTTTTCTGATAAAATTTTGGGACGCAACTGCTACTTCGTGAATTATTTGCAAATATTTAACAGTTCCCTATGGTTTTGCGGGCCACAAATATGCCTGAAGCCGACTCTGCACCTGGCCAGGAATTCGAAGGCTAATTATACGCCGAAACGAAATTTAAAAACCTCATTGAGTAAAACGATGCTTTCAATATGAATAACAACCGTGAAATGAGTAGTTTTTTTTTCTGGCAGTCGGTATTGTGCGGTGGGATGCCATCAATAATGACCCGCGATCTCCACAATGCCCCCGAGGTCTCGGGAAGAATGGGCCTCTGCTCCGTCTCTTAATTCACGCTATTATATGAGGAGACCACGAATAATTGTCACTGATTCTTCTGTTTCACCGAAGATAACAAATAATCCTTCTGTTTTTCTTCTTATATTAACAATTTTTTTACTTAAATCATCTTTTTTTTCGTGGTAATCTGAATTTTCATATTCCGGTGAGGTTTTTTCGAAAAACCCTTTTTTTAATGCTTAGGGAGCGCCCCAACCTCAATGTCGAAGAAAAAATTTTTAAATACTCGATGTTCAGTTGTAGAAAAAATGTTTAAAAAGTATCTGCTATTAATAAAATTGATTATTTTGATCCTTGATGATATATCTGATGTTTTTTCTTCAAAAACCTAACCTCAAAATTATTAATTCTAACCTAAAAGCCTTAAACGAAATTTACATTGGAAAAAAGTTGTTTTACATGTCAAAAGTACGAAATAGATTCAATAGAACCCTACGTAACATGTTATACCCAAACCATGAATTTGAATATAAAAAACCTAACCTCAAAACCAACATTAACTAAGTTTAAACTCACTAAATTAAGAATTGATAAAAAAAATGAAAAATATCTTTATTGTACAGAGATTCGATCAACAATTTTTCCGAGAGCACACACCTTGTGCCATATTGTACCCAAATCTGACACCTTAACCCAAGAACCTAACCTCAAAATTGGAAAGATTGTCAAATCAAATCATTAGAGTGAAAAAAATTGTCGCAAAATTATTTTCTTTAATAAAAATTATACCCTCAACCCTTCAATCATTATACTTTCAAGTACTAGAAATGTAGGGTTTGAGGGTCAAAGGTTTGGAAATATAGAGCTTCAGGGTTTAGGGCTTAGGGCTTGAGTGTATAGGGTTTGTGAGTAAGGGGCTCAAGAGTCTAGAGTTTGGGAGAATAGGGCTCGAGGCTGTAGAGCTTTTGTTTATAGGGCTCAAAGTACATCTACTGATTTGGGAGTAAAGGATTTGAGGCTCTAGGCTTTAGGAATATTGGACTCAAATACCTGAATTTGAGGTTAGGTTAGTCTATCAGGCTTCATTGCAAATTTAATAAATGGTTATTAATAATAAGCCACAATAATGTTTTACAAACGTTTTATTGCTATGTAGATGTTTTTGTGGAATTTTTCTAGCAAAAAAATCGAGTTAAACAAAATTTCAAGGTCTTAAGGTTATGTTTTCAGTTTTGACTAAAGGTTTTAGCGATCGCGATGATGAACACTCAACAAAAATACATTTATACTTTTTATTAAAGAAAATAATTTTGTGACATTTTCTTTCACTCTAATGATTTGATTTGACAATCTTTCCAGTTTTGAGGTTAGGTTCTTGGGTTAACGTGTCAGATTTGTGTACAAGGTGTGTGCTCTCGGAAAAATTGTTCATCGAATCTCTGTACAATAAAGATATATTTCATTTTTTTTTTCATTAATCCTTAATTTAGTGAGTTTAAACTTAATTAATGTTGGTTTTGAGGTTAGGTTTTTTAGATTCAAATTCATGGTTTGGGTATAACATGTTACGTAGGGATCTATTGAATCTATTTCGTACTTTTGGCATGTAAAAAAACTTTTTTTCCAATGTAAATTTCGTTTAAAAGGCTTTTAGGTTAGAATTAATAATTTTGAGGTTAGGTTTTTGAAGAAAAACATCAGATATGTCGTCAAGGATCATAAATATTTTTAAACATTTTTTTCTACAACTGAACATCGAGTATTGAAAAAATTTTTCTTCGACATTGAGGTTGGGGCGCTTCCTAAGCATTAAAAAAAGGGTTTTTCGAAAAAACCTCACCGGAATATGAAAATTCAGATTACCACGAGATTATTAAGAAAAAATCACGACGAGACGATGAAAATTGGCGAGTGGCGAGAATTTTGTCCAAAATTTCCCACTGTACTACGTGTCAAAAGTGACAAATTTTGAAGACGTTGCTTTCGTCACCGTCAGACACAAAAAACAAAAAAATAATGTTTCCTTCCCTGCCGAAGAAACTAACATGGCAGTTGGCTGCCAACGAACCTCCAGCACTACCAACCCAAACAATCAAACGACAGCCTCGATCGCCCCGTAAAAACTAATAATCAGGCTCGGTTAACGTCGCCTCTTAATCGATTCGAATTAGTTCAATCTCGGGCACGGAATTAGCACGGGAATAATTAATAGATGTGCCTTTGGAGCCTGGTTTTTAATAAATCAATTAACCCCGGACCTCCTTTAACCATTCTAATGGATATTAACGGTCATATGTACGGGGCAATCGGCGCGGCTATTAACACTGATTTTAATAAACGAGAGGAATCGTTTTTTAATTGGCATTTGTTTTATTAAAACTGGGCCGAGATTAAAGCTGCGCCCGGCGTTCGGTAGACATAAAAGGACGT
Source organism: Anoplophora glabripennis (assembly GCF_000390285.2). Taxonomy (NCBI): domain Eukaryota; kingdom Metazoa; phylum Arthropoda; class Insecta; order Coleoptera; family Cerambycidae; genus Anoplophora; species Anoplophora glabripennis. The sequence continues at coordinate 699,238 of NW_019416266.1, read as the reverse complement.
CTCAAAGTGCCGAAATTGTTATTAATTTGAGTGAAAGGGAGATGGTTGCGTTAATAATCGAAAGGATTTGATGGGTCTCTAGATAGACAAGGCGAAAACCTTGCATTCGTGGGAGAAATTTTCCATGAATCAAGATGATGCCGCCCGGAAATCTGGTGCCCATTTGTTTAAACAAACTTTTTTTAAACAAATTGTAAAAATTGGTTTCTTCACTCCGGAATTTTTTTTTTAGGTTTTTGGCACATTATAAACAAAAAAGTTCCTATGCACTATGCCTCTAAAATTGAGAGTTTTAAAGTTATAAACAATTTAAGTTGCTAAAAATGCGAAAATTAAGATTTTCAACGGCCAATTTCCGGGTTCAAAATTGTTATTTTTGATGTTGCCAGGTACCTAAATTAAAGTTTAAACATCCCCCTACAAGATGCTGAAGAGTTTTTGGGACTCGCATTATTCTAAAGCCTTGTTTTTTATTGTTAATAAAGCGCTATGAGCCGCGCGCGCGCCTCTCTCATACGCGGATTCGCTAGTTCGTCTAGCGGCTTCAGCTTATGTTCTTTGAATTTAGCATTCTAAGTACTATTACTACTCATAAAATAATGTAAAAATTGATTATTTACATTTTATAATTCGTAATAATTTCATTTAATTAATTCAAAATTGTACGAATCGAGTGCAGAAAAAAATAAAAGGGCAATATGTAGTATCAAATACATTTGATTTTTATTAAAGAACATTTATTTATTACTGCATATTATTATTATCACACATTTATTCAATCATAAGCATTCTCACACTGTTCTGTGTTACAACCACATAAAGTGACATAGTTTTTCTTACAAGAACAAGCTTTAGTCTTACATTTTTTTATACATTTACATTGTTTAACTAAGTCTTTGGGTAAAAAATTTAGGTAATAATTCACCAGTTTCATTTTGATAACCAAAAGTTGTGAAATCCAAATATTGATATTGAGGAAAAATGGAACTTTTCCATATGTACGTTTGTAAAGAAGCTCATAGCGCATTATTCACAATTAAAAAACAAAGCTTTAAAATAACGAGAGTCCCAAAAACTCTTCAGCATCTTGTAGGGGGACATTTAAGCTTGAACTTAGGTACCTGGAACATCAAAAATAACAATTTTTAACCCGGAAACCGGTCATTGAAAATCGTCATTTTCGCATTTTTAGCAAATTAAATTGTTTATTNCAAGAGGCCTATTGGTCCACAGAAATCCAAAATATTATGCTTTTTACATTAAAAAGGTACTCTCTGAGCCAAATTGGCATAATAGCCGAACAAAAAATAAGTCCCGCATCGATCAATCAGGTATTTCCAATGCTACATTTCGCGCTACTCAAATATACCTTTTCCGTTCGAATGATCGGCGCAAAGCCCACATCCGCCGACGTTTCTTTGTTTCCCGGTGGCCGAATTCCAGCGCTTCCAGGAACCGGCGGAGAGAAATAAAACGCGATAAGCATCGATCGGTCTTGCAGCTGCATCGGGGCGCTGCTCCACCGAGTCCCACAAATCAAGTGGAACGCTCGGCTGGCAGCGAAACTAAAAGTCATCGCGAGAAATCGAACGGGTGATATTTTTTACGCGCCTCGCGGCTACCGTTTCCAGAACTGGCGTTTTCAGTCTGGTGGAAGCGGTTTTTTGGCCTCGTTGCGTAAGGCTTGGGAAAATGGCTTTTTGCGGTTGTTCGTGTCCCCGCCTCGGAATCGTTTAAATATTTGTACTGAAGCAGCGACAGTTTAAGACTAAATGAATTTTTTTTCAATAGAATAATTTGTCTTTCATACCAATCATCACAATAATATGAAGAAACATTTTTGAAACCGCTGACTCCATCGATAGATCGCCGGGTTCTGTTTACAAGTGATTACAGATCACTGTAAATAAAGATGTGCAGCTAACTCACAGTTTATATCAGTTTTTCTGTGTATTACAAAAAATTTAACAAAAAGCCCACGGCGCGCTATCTATGGCCTATGTAGACAGTTATTCCAGAGCTTCTCAATAAGTTTAACAATTATAATTACTATTAATTTGAAGTACCATTTTGTAGTTCCAACATTAAAGCTTATTACTAATCTCCTTACTATTAAGAAGTCCTCTTCGAGTCTGTAAACATCCTGTATGACCTATACAGGGTGATTCACAAATGGTGACCAAAAATGAAATCTCGTATTCTTTGGTGAATTTTAAGGGGGGGGGGGTCTTTCCTATAGAGTTTTTATCTAAGACGCTTCGTTAAAAAGATACAGGGTGTTAAACTTCAAAAAATATTTTTAATTTTTTTAAATAATTTAAAAACTAGTCGATGAAATAATTTGAAATTGGGTACATGTATTTATGTAAATATTGTCCAAAATTTGAGGGCTTTTCCTAAAATTTACATGCTGCAGTGGCGGAGATACAGGTTATCAGTGGTATATTTTCTAAATAAAATAGTACGCCAGTGTTTTACGGTAACAACCAACCATGATATTTTCGGATTTGTCTTTTAGTTTTCTACAAATTATAAATAAAAAAGCAATTGATTGTGTTAAACTCAACCAACCGTTACTCCGTAATATACAGAGTGTTTTGAAACCATTGGTCATATCTAGAGGGTATTTTCTAGAAAATAAAAGTTAAATTATTTAGATAAAGTTACCTTAGTAAAATTTTGCTCTATTAGAAAGTCATGTTAGTAAGTATTAAACTAAAATTAATTAAAAACATTTTTAAGGCTTATACTTTTTAAGGTAGCAAATTTGTATTAAGGCAACTTAATCTAAACCGGTTTATTTTTATCCAAGGAAGTTATTCTACATATAGCCTATAGTTTTCGAGGGCCCTGTATGTTACCATATAAGGTGGTTAATTTTGGGATGGTCAGCTATATTTTTCCAAAAATGGTGCATAGGAAAAAAATTGGTCTTTTTTCTCTCCAAATTTTAGATGTAAGATAAATCCGTTAAAAATAATATGGCAACTCTTTTATCGCTAACAGTTTTCAAGTTTGTCAATAGCGACATCTTTATAATAGATTGAGATCAGTCAATATCGACTATAGCTTTATTCAGCTATTATCAGTAGACGTGAGATCTGGTGATTTTGTTGGCTGCTCTGTCTTTATAAAACAAAAAAGTATGTTATTGGACTTTCAAATCAAAAAATTTCAGATTTGCCGCCTTAACAAACAATAATAGAGGTATGTATATTGAACAACTATTTANAGGGAGATGGTTGCGTTAATAATAGAAAGGATTTGATGGGTCTCTAGATAGACAAGGCGAAAACCTTGCATTCGTGGGAGAAATTTTCCATGAATCAAGATGATGCCGCCCGGAAATCTGGTGCCCATTTGTTTAAACAAACTTTTTTTAAACAAATTGTTAAAATTGGTTTCTTCAATTAAAATAATGAGAGTCCCAAAAACTCTTCAGCATCTTGTAGGGGGACATTTAAGCTTGAACTTAGGTACCTGGAAACATCAAAAATAACAATTTTTAACCCGGAAATCGGCCGTTGAAAATCGTCATTTTCGCATTTTTAGCAAATTAAATTGTTTATTACTTTAAAACTATCAATTTTAGAGGCATAGTGCATATAAACTTTTTTGTTTATAATGTGCCAAAAAACCTAAATTCCGGATTGAAAAAACCAATTTTTGCAATTTCTTTAAAAAAAGTTTGTTTAAACAAATGGACACCAGATTTCCGGCCGGCATCATCTTGATTCATGTTAAGGAACATCTCACGAATCTGATTATGCAAAAAAAACGAGTCGGGAAATTTCTCCCACGAATGCGATATAGTCGATGTAAGTAATAATAATACCTAAATATAATAATAAATATACTTTTGACCCAATCTAAAATTTTTCGTTGTTTTCCTTGTTTTCATTTCGGTTGTAACTTGACTGTTTCTTCGACATTTTCCATTTTACTAAGTTTTTTACGCTCAATGAGAGATAGGTGAATACGCTGTAGTAAATTTCATTTAATTCTGTAAGCGTGTTATGAAGATATAGCAGAAAAAACATATTTTTTTGTAAACTTTAACACCCTGTATCTCGAATACCGAGTCCCGCAAGAAAAAAGTTTATAAAGCAAAAACTATAAATAAATAAACTATTTATTTTTTGCTAATGAATCTAATCTTGCAGTTTCTGTATTTAAAGTGAAATCGCCCTGTATTCATTTTTTATAAGCTTTTTGCATCTGAAGATGTTCTTTACTAGATTTACCATTCCACGAAAGAAAAAAAAATGGAAGGAACAAATAACTGATTCTTCAAGAATCTCAGCTATTTATTGTCCCGAGAGAAATTTTACATGTGTCGAAAATCACCCACCTTTCGATTTTTTCCGAACAAATTAGGTAAGCAGGAATACGGCTCCAACTCCCTCAAAGATAAACCACGTTATGCAGAGGACGAAATGTACAGTTGGAATGGTTGGGAGAAGTTTCAGCTTTCCATGTTCGTAAACTACCAAACAGCCATACAACAGCTAGGTCGAGAGCTTTCGTATCCATACGGCGCTGTTTCGTGTTGAAAATTCGGAGCGAACGAGGGCTATGTAAGAACGTCAACTCGCATAAGTGCCTTGCCAGTTCAGTTCTTTAGTTTTTCAGAAGCGGTAAACAAAATATTTTATGGTGGACGTACTTTACTGATGCATTTTTATGTTAATTTGAATCTTTCTGTTTTTTTAAACTGTAGATTGTTTTTCTGTATATGTGTTGGGTTCGTTGACCATTTGAAAATAGTTTTCTAGCATTTGAAGTTTCGTTTCAAACTAACCTGCCGTATTCTTTCCTTTGCAATTAAAACAACTTCTAGTATAACATAAATAAGCTTTCAGGAAACAAAATGGTCCAGTATTTCTGAAAGGGCACTGTTCCGACTCACCCTGTACGTTTCGGGGTCACGACCTTAATTTAAATTCATGTTTCTCGCATTTTAATTGAGCTAATGTTAAATAATGCCGCTCCGAAGTTATTGAAACAGCCAAGAATCATAAATTATTGAATAAGGTTTAATTTCTGTTGGAGCTATAACTTTGAATATAATTGTACCTTTCCCTACCTTCTCCCCAGAAAGGCCCGATTGTCTCACAGCCCGAATTCATCCCCTACCCTACACAATAACGTTGGAAACTGTCCTGCCCCTTTCGCGATAATCCAGTGTCGCTGTAGAAACTTCCCAACACGCCCGGATATAATTTTGGTTCTTGCCCGTCTACCGAGAAATTAATAAGGAGTTATAGAAAAGCCCCGGACGGGTACTTTAAAGGATTTGCTCTACCTTGAAACAACAGCAAAAACGTCTGCAAAGTGTTTTGTTGTACGGGAAGGAGAGGGCGGACGGAGTGAGATGATACGGTGAGGGGTCGTAAAACAATGTAAGGTTGTTTTATGTGTCGTAAAATTGTCGAATTTTTAGAGGCCGAAGGAAAGTAACCCGTTACAAAGTCTTATCCGGGTTAACTTTACCTGAACAGCCAACATTTGCTGTAAACTCCATGATTCGTATGATTCGCGTAAGAGTAATCAATTTACGTCTTACACTTTGTCAGGTTTAATAGCAACTTTGAGGATGTCGATTATACAAGCAGAACAGGATGGACAACATACAGGGAAAAGATAATTGTCGGTCCGGTATAAATCTAAGCGTAGAAGAAAGAAGTGATGTATTGTACTTTGTTCCACATTCAGAGTGACTGCAAAACATTTACTTGGACAGAATTAAACAAAACATTCGAATGTCAAGGGGTCAATCAAGATGACCTGTAGACAATGGTTTATCACTAACTTACCACAATGATATGAAGAAACATTTTTGCAACCGCTGACTTCATCGATCGCTCGGCTCTGGCTCTGTTCTCATTTGATAAGATCTGCTGGAAAATATTTTTGAATGTGATTGGATTAGCTTAATATATAATATATACTTCATTATGGTTCTGCAAACATAAAACCAAGAAATAACATAAAAAAAGACATACGAAAGAAACTTCAAACATTTTTATTTTCATAACAGTTAAACAGTTTTCGTAATACCTCAGTTTTTCTTTGTATGGATTCTTCTATATCCTTCTGCTACGTTGAATGTCATATGATGATTTTTAGTAGTTTGGACGACTTTGAGCCAAACAGTGAATTAAATTTTTGGAGCTAAAAAGATATTCTTGATCTGTAACAAAGGCAGCGAATATAAAAGTATTAGATCCTTAAGCCATATTGATGAAATTAATTCTTGTTTCCCGTTCTACGCTTCATGATCCTCTTTCTTGCACTTATCCACTTACGCCCTAATATATATTGCTTTATAGGAGTCATTTAAGCTCATAATTCAGCGAAAATGCCTTAATAAATTAATAACTCCTGGCGGGTATGGAGATTAAAAGCCTCTAAATTAAATACATTAATTTTCTTCCAGTAGCTCCGATCGAATCGCAACATCAACGCCAGCTTAAATCAGCACCCCCTTCCCCCCTTCCACGCTCCCGAAAGCGATATCCTCTTAAAATATTAACGCCACATTAATCCCGGACTGAAATATCGAAACTACACTCGCAAAATATTGTCCCTATCGTTCCGTCTCAAACCATTGACTCAAAATGGCCTCGGAAACGGAGTTTTGTGAAGCACACTTCATAAAACCCATTAAGTCGCTCTCGCACACGCACCTCGTTGTTTTTTAGTGGATAGGCCCTCCGAAAACATCCCCTATGGGCGTCGGGACGTATGGGCCCTGCACTGCCGCCAAAGGGGTTAAAGGTGAGAGGTCAACGCAGCGGTTGACGCTGGAGTGGCTAATCGCAGGATGGCGTGCGCTGAGTGGATTCCAATTTTAGATCGGGATCGGAGGCGCATTGGAAAACAAACACGAAACGGGGTTTCGGCACACACCCCGCTTTCTGGGGCACAGGCGGCTAGATCGGGATCGGAGGCGCATTGGAAAACAAACACGAAACGGGGTTTCGGCACACACCCCGCTTCCTGGGGCACAGGCGGCTAGATCGCGGCTGTGTCAAAAATGTTCATTTCAGATCAAGAACAAGGCCTCAATGCTTCGAACATGACGTCATTTGGGAAGTGACAGATACGTCATCCGGCATAGAGGGCCTCCAGAAATTAGGAGCAATTATTTCAGGGGGTGATTCGACGGCAAAAAAAAAAAGTGGACCCTAAGGGAGCTAAAGCCTTTTAAATGCTCGGCCCTGAAGATGACTTTTGTTCAATATTATCGAAACGGTTCGAGGTAAAGTAATGAAATTTTGAACGCTTAATCAACTTTTTGTGCAGAATTCGAAAATTTATCCATTTTATTCGGGAGTATGTTAAACAAGGCCAACTAAGGATATTTTTAGCCCTAACCGTTTTGTTAGAAGTTATTTTCATAATAGGCCTCTTGCAGAAAAAAAATATTTTAATAGTTTTTGTATCTACACTGAATACTACAAACAATGTGTAAAGGTGTGTTATATTAATTTATTTTTAAAAAGATATTAGATATTAAAGTTTTAATCGGTTCACTTCGCGCGTAAACGCTTTGGACTGGGATGTCGATACGTTGACGTCATCGGTAAGTAAATGGCAAGCGCGACATATACAATAACGCGTTTCGACAGTGCAGCTGACTGCTTTGGTTATTAAGTGTGTGGAGTGGTGTCAATAAGCAGTACGATACCTTATATATACTGTAAATTTGTGGAGTTAAACTTATAATAAGTATGGCAAATCCCTCTAAACCATACAGGGTGTCCCATAATTAGCTGCCAACCCCGAGCAGGCCGATTCTATGATCAAAACTAAGTAAAAAAGTTCATATGAACATGGGTCCGGAAATGCTTCCTAAGGGCACAGGGACCCATTGAAGAGGGAGGAATGGAAATCATTTTTTTGCAATATCTCTCAATCGCGTTGTGATAAATGAATGAAATTTGGTATACACAGCTAAATTTTGATGAGCAATTTGATGGACTAATCCATTTATTTCCACAAGGTCCATTGGGGTGGGTACGGGGGGGCCCTTGGTACTTTGCGTGTGTAACTTTTTCATCTTTGACTTTTTAACAAATTGGACAGCAAATTCCGTTTTCCCGAACTGTTTTACGTTAAAAAGGTACTCTTGTTTCAAATCGTTATCTTTAACGGTTTCTGAGAAAATCGCTCTTGAATTAATCCCACTTTGGTCAATTTCATAGTAATTTAAACAAAAAAAATTTTTTTGTTTAAATTTAATCTAATTTTAATAAAAAAATAATAATAAAAAATTAAATTAAATAAAAATTAATCCTTTAAATGGAAAAGAGAGGAAAGGAAAATTATTATTATTTTTTTTTGTTTAAATTACTATGAAATTGACCAAAGTGGGATTAATTCAAGAGCGATTTTCTCAGAAACCGTTAAAGATAACGATTTGAAACAAGAGTACCTTTTTAACGTAAAACAGTTCGGGAAAACGGAATTTGCTGTCCAATTTGTTAAAAAGTCAAAGATGAAAAAGTTACACACGCAAAGTACCAAGGGCCCCCCCGTACCCACCCCAATGGACCTTGTGGAAATAAATGGATTAGTCCATCAAATTGCTCATCAAAATTTAGCTGTGTATACCAAATTTCATTCATTTATCACAACGCGATTGAGAGATATTGCAAAAAAATGATTTCCATTCCTCCCTCTTCAATGGGTCCCTGTGCCCTTAGGAAGCATTTCCGGACCCATGTTCATATGAACTTTTTTACTTAGTTTTGATCATAGAATCGGCCTGTTCAGGGTTGGAAGCTAATTATGAGACACCCTGTATATACAAATTTTTGTTGTGCTACTTTTGGTTTAGTCCATTTTTTAAAATACAGTACAACATAAAATTCAAAGAACTGCTTGAAGCATACCGTTGAGTAAAAACTGATGTGCACCTTACTTTTCTTCAGTTAATTTAAAAGAAAATATCTCTTACAACCTTTTAAAGTAAGACCATTTTCACATTCACATCACTATCTTGAAAATAGTGGATTCATTGCATAGAATCAACATAACGATTTCCTACTCATTTTTAAATGTCGGTGTGTGTATTCCAAAGAAAAATACAATAAAATGCTGCTAAAATATATATTTTAAACTTAAAAGTACAAAATCAACATGTAAATACAAAAAACATCTTTGTTGCAATTTAATACAACGAAGGTATAGTTCCATACCAGTCAACAATTTTACAATCGTGCCAGACGTATTTTCCTTTGAAATCAGCCGTAAGAGCCAAATAAAGGGGAGCTTTTGCGCCTTCTTCAATAGTTAACGGTCCTTGGTGATTGTTCAAGTCAGTGTTTATGTAGCCGGGATGCACAGCGTTGACCGCAATATTCCTGTTCGGTTGTTCCTTATCGAACAATCTCTGTTGGATAAAGGTCAGGGCGCTCAGTCCTACTTTGGACACGAAGTAAGCATGACGCCAACCTTCTGATTTTGCTTTGCCCTCTTTGGCATCCCTAAATGATGATAAATAAATAGTGATGTAAAATAGCATGCTATTTAGTTTTGGGTGATATATATCAAAATATATATCATTATATATATCAGATGAATTTTGTTAAAAAAAAACTATATTCAAATTAGTTTTTTTATATTGCTAATGCCTTGCTGATTAATTTGACACCAAATACATGTCATATATATGAACTTTAAGAAAAGTTATCAAGTGATCTTTTTTTTTTTTCATATTTAGATTGGAATTTTATATTTTTTTTATCATACTGACTTCTAATTTTTGTTGCGTGCTACTGACTGTTTATAAGCAAGTACGCTGTTTATTAGCAATTTAGTTTTATCAACCCAGAAATAAAAAATGGGAAATTTCTAGAACAAGAAAATTTAGTCTTTGTATATCACAATACGTACTTAAAAAAAATTAAAGATAAAAATTGAAATAAAAATTATCAAAAACTTATGATAATAAAGAAACTGCTTTAAAGTAGTACTTAAAAATCTGAAAATTTAGGGGTGTACTATAAATGGGGAGACCTAAGAGCGCACGTAATTTCAACTCACCCCTTCCACCCTAGGGGGTGGGGTGAAGGTTTTTTTTAGACGTACCCTATTTATTTTGCGATTTTCGGATTGTACGCGTAAAACTACCCCCAGAAACGCGTTCTTGGGGGTACGTCTAAAAGACCACCCCTCACCCCCTCTGCACCTACTAAGGTGGAAAGGGCCAGTTGAAATCAGGTTCGCTCTTAGGTCTCCCCACTTATAGTACACCCCTAAAATTTCAGATTTCTATATTTATTTTTGAAGGAGAAAAATGCTCATCGAAAAAACGACAAAATCCATACGAGGGTGGTGGTTTGGTTTTTGTGCGAATTCGGCAAGAACGCGCTTTCGGGGGTAGTTTTACGCATAGAATCCGAAACTCGCAAAATGAGTAGGGTACATCTAAAAAAACCACCCGTCACCCCCTAGGGTGGAAGGGGTGACTTGAAATTACGTGCGCTCTTAGTTCTTCCCATCTATAGTACACCCCTAAAATTTCAGATTTTTATATTCATTTTTGACGGAGATATTCCAGGTACCCAAGAGCTACTACAGTCCAACTCAAGCCTACCACACCACAAGTTTTTAGTTTTAAAATGTAAGGTTATGTTTGAAATTTGGCTTTATTCATGAAATGGCGGGAAAATTGATATATATCAGCTATTAACATAAATATAATAGCTGATATGTATCAAAAATTGATATATATCAATTTGTTATATATTTTCACTCACATCACTATAAATTAATATAACCAAATTATTTTATTTTGTAGAAGTCTGACACAATTCAACAAATAACTGATAAATTGTAATTTATCACGGCGACAAACAACGAAAACCACAATATATATTATTAACTTTTCACACTTCGATTGTATTTGTATTATTCTTCAGTACATCAAACAGTGTAAACAATTTTGCTTGCATTCAACTTAAAGGCTAAAAACCAAAGATAGATAATATGTAAAAATAATAAAAGATAAACTATTATTACATACTTTACGAATTTTTCCATCAAGTTGTTCAGGTCTGGAATGGTCAAGTTAGAATCGCCCAATTTTGCCTTCAAGTCTGCAGATGAGATCATGCTAAGATGACCAGCAGAGCTGGAAATATTTACAACCTTGGCATTATTGCGTAATAGTGGGAAAAGTGCCTCAGATACTCTTAGTGTCCCGAAATAGTTGACTTTTATGGTTTCTTCAGCTTGTTGGCCTTCAGGTATAGTTGCATTACCCTAAACATAGTCATCATTAAGTTGAATCAACATAATTTATTTAATAAAAGAGTACCTGGTTGCTTTAAATATTTAAAAAATATAATCCTTTGTGAACGTTGCAAACAGACAAGTTCCCTAAGTGGAACTTAATTGTGAAAAATTAAAATCGAAAAATATTTTGGGATCAAAATGGTAGGCATTTCTACCTTATCTACTTCATTTTGCTTTTGCAATTTTAATAAACAATAATTTATTTTACTCAGCATACCAAATAGGCTATAGCAGCATTATTAACCAAAATATCTATGCCCCCATGGTTTGATTTAATATATTCCTTGAATTTGTCAACACTAGACTGGTCTGTAATGTCCAGTTGATGGAATAGAGGGTTGAAACCAAGTTCCTTCAATTTCTTAACTGCTGCTTCTCCTCTACCAACATCTCTAGCTGTTAAATATACAGCACCCTTAAATTTCTCGCAAAGGCCCTTAACTATTGCATATCCAATACCTTTGTTGCCCCCTGTAACCTGTTTAGAAAAAAAAATTCAATATCTTTTTTTATATCTTTTGGAATTAAATACTTACCACAGCAACTTTTTGGGTTGACATCGTAAATAGTTGGTCAGGTAAAGTTATACATTTTACTCAGGAATAGTTTTTCCCACAAAACATATAATACAGTTTTTCCAGTCGTTTGTATAATTCATAGATAAGAGTTAGTATCAATATATTTTATCTATGGTTAGTATAATTATTTTGAATTTATTATGTTAGGTATTATTCTGACAGTGACAGATGTGGCAGATTGTCAACTGAACTGAACTGAAATTGAAGTACGTTCCTGTTATGTTCTCGTTTTTGTACATATCTCTAAACATTTATTGATACTACACAGACAAATAGAAAAACAATATGCGAAAACAATTTCATGATAAATTTGTATGTAGGTTGAGTTATCTAAATTATTTTTAGAAAACAAAATCGTTGAATATTTACGGAAACAGATGATTTTGCGACCTTGTACGTGACATTTTCAGGAACGAATCATTGGTAAGTTAAGTAGTTTAGTTATCCTATATACAGTCAATAATGACCTTAAACTCCATATCTATTCCTTAAATCCTTATTTATGTACATACATACTTACACACACATAAACAAGGCTTATGTTATGTTTTGTGACTCCATCCATAGTCGCATTCACGCATTAGTCGCGCGTCTTTTTCATACTCCACTTATAGTACAGTCATTGAAGCTTTTCACCTCCGAATTCTTTGAAACTGAACCGATCGACTTGAAATTTGGCAGATAGTTAGAGAAAAGGTCAATGAACATTAGTGACATAGCGCCGATTGACGCTTCCACCCTGTTGGGGGTTGACACCCCTTCTCGGGGGTGGAAATTTTTTTTCAAAAATAACGCTGGAAATCGATAGAGAATCAAATTTTGAGCAAAAAATATTCGAAGAATTTTTTCGAGAAATCAATAGTTTTTTAGTTATTCACGATTGAAAACTTGGAATTTTGAGTGAAAAAAAAACACTTTTTCAAAGTATTTTTCGCGAATAACTCAAAAACTACGCATTTTATTAAAAAAAGTGTAATGAACAAAAATGTAGCTTATAAATAAACAAAGAAAATCGTTTTTTAAAAAGTGTTGTACGTCCTATACAAAGCGAAATATGGTTAGTGGAAGGGGACTTGTTTTGGGGGGAATACTCGAATCGATGTATTCAACGTCAAATAACGGAAAAAGGATTAATTTTACGTGTATAACGCTCCTGGAGTTTTTTGTAGTACTCAAAAAGACCTTCAAAATGAGCACTTATAAAAGTTAATTAGAGCAAAATTGAAGGAGTTATCGTCAAAAACAGATGGGTTGCTCATATTTTTTAAGGAAAAATGAGCAGTAAACGCTGTACCATTTCCATCAGAATTAAAATTAATCGTAGACCCTTTACAATTAGTTTTGTTTTAGTGTTTTTCATACGATCCTGAAGTTAGACCGGTTTAGAATGCGTATTTTTTTAATAATGTACGGTAAAAGTTGAAAACGTATTTTTCATTATTCAAAAAAAATTGCCTTATTTATATAATAACTCTGAAACTATGAAAGATACGTAAAAAATGATAGACAACAAAAATGTAGCTTTTTTTTCAACAAATATTTTGTTTTTTTTATTCCTATAGCATAAAAAATAAAGGAGATATCGCCGCTTGAAGTATCCATTTTAGTGAAAAAACGACCTGTCTCGAGCCCTTCGATCCTTTCCCTTTAAAAAACGAAGGACTTAAAAGGTTTTATATGCAAACGATCTTACAGCTCTTGAAATTATCTTTAAAATGCTTTTTTGTAGGATACTATAGCTTCAAAATTAACCGAGTTATGGTAAAAAAACCAATGACATTTTTTCGGAGCAAAATAGGCTTTCTCATTTTTATATGTTATATATTATATTATACAAATAAAATAAGTAAAAAAATTTAGTGTGATTATTTATATGCAGCGTAGCAATTTTTTTATGATTGATTATATTTAAAAATCGATTATAATAAAAATATTTTACATTAATATTGGTAAAAGGGTAGTTTATAAGAGTTGAAAATGGCAAAAGTAAAATATTCTTTCATAAACAATATAAGGGAATTTTTATTTTAAATTATTGCACAATTATAGCATTCCAAGATTTAAAACGTAATTTTTTATCATTTTTTTAGCACAGGGGTGATTTATAAGGGTTGAAAAGTGTTATGAGATACAAATTCTTTCATAAGCAATGAGGGAATTTTTATTTTAAATAATTGCACCGTTAAAGCATTCCAAGCTTTTAAAAAGTAATTTTTTATCATTTTTGTCAATACAGGGGTGGTTTTTAGGGGTTGAAAGGGAAAAATTCTTTTATTAGCTATAAGGTAACTTTTATTTTAAATAATTGCACGATTTAATCATTCCAAATCTTTAAAAAGTAATTTTTTATCATTATTTTTTGCATAGGGGTAGTTTTTAAGGGTTAAATAAAGGGTCGAAAAGATCAAATATATCATAAAACATGTTCGAGAACATGGAACATTATTTAATCTTTGTGCTTGAACAAGATTTTTATCAATAAAATGCTTAAAACTTAATTTTTTCAATTTTTTTCACTTAGGGGTAGTTTTTACCCCTAAAAAACAAAAAGCGTCAATCGGACTTATGTCACTTTTGAACTTGAGCCTAAGACGAGCCTTATTCTAAATTTTCATGCAAATCCATGCAGTTTCAAAGAATTAGGAGGTTACAGCTGATTTTCAGCTTCAATGACTGTACTATTAATTATTAAATTTAAAATAAATATAAAATCGGATGTCTAAGTAAAAAATAAAACGTTGTATGCACCACGGATGATTATGCTCTTAGTCGATTTGTTTTCATCCCTGTATCTCCCTTGATACATAAATAACTATTTTTTAAACTTTTGGTTATATCGATTCTGTTCTTAATGACCCATATATCTCCAAAATATTTTGGACATATAATAAACACAGTTATCTATAGGAAAATTAGTGGAAAAAATGATGATACAGTTCTCATTGTCGACAGACATTCAACAATATCGGCCTAGAAACAATTTACCTTGAGCTGTCTACGAGATGTGTCTGTACTCACACGCGAAGGTCAAATATTCAATAAGTTTCTAATACATTGCAATAGAAGAACAGATATCGCCCAGTTCTTAGTAATATTACTCAATTTCCACAGTTTAATAATAGATTCTAGAAATAATGTTTGTTATCTTATTATCTACCAACACGTAATTTCTGCACGAAAAAAAGTTAGCTACTTAGTTGGATAAATATAGCGGATTTTTATGCATAAAAAACTGAATAATATAATTAATTAACTATGATCTTGTACTCCAGAACAATTAATAGAAGATTTAGAGTCCAATAACAACTTAAGATCACCCACATAAATTATCAAGGTACTTGATTGGATCATCAATAAAAAGAACAAACAGGAGTGGCCCCAGAACTGAGCCTTAGGGAACCCCTGGAAATTGAAGCAACGACAATAGTGAATTTACCAGGAACATATTTGTCTTATTTTTTGGGGTAGTCCTTGCGTTTAAAGTCTATTACAAACTTTTTTATTCATCGCATACACATCCGCTTCGCGTTCCAATTGTAATTAAGACATTGTAGGCCAATATTGCGGGCATCACGAACCTCCTAAAGTAGGTACTGTCAGTGCCCATCGGCTTGCCGAACAGCAAGGTTCCGATAGACGATGGATTCTGGGAGTCTTTCCCCCGATATCCTCGAGTTAGATGAACTCGACCAATGCTGCAACTCCACCAGCGGCTGGCCACCCCAGCCACAAGTAAGCAAAGATGTTAAATTTTTATTGCACCTTTCTTCTGAAAACTATTTTTTTTAATTAAAGTTAATATTTAAGTGTTAAATTAAAAGTTTAATGCTCTGAGTCATTATTTGACGTACATAAAACAAATATTGTGTGATTAATCTAAATTACAATCAACGTTCTCTGAAACACCACATAGTGCTATGTATTTTTAATGCTTTCTCAAAATCAGTCAACAGAACTGACATGTTTATATTTACCAGAGATAATAAACACTGTAGGAAATGTTAATTAATTCAATTGTAACCTTAAGTAATTCTTTTCCAATGCACGTAATTTATAAAAAGTTAAACAATTACGAATTCTAAGCGCAATAAGAGAACGAAAGAAGTAAAAGGTCCCACAGACACGTTGAGAAAGACCATGAAAGGGAATGGGACAACATTAATGAGACAAATTTTAATGAAAAAAAGACTGTGTTTTATCAAGCTCATAGAACTGCTAAAAAATTTAGAAACAAATGTATCCCGTAGTGTTTGATTTTATATTTATCCAATTCTATTTAGAAGATTGTCTTATGTTAGTAAGTTGGTTGTCTCCATTTAACCAAAGATGCAATCTGAAAATACTTCTTGGTACAAAATTACACCAAACTTTGAATAAATGTAGCCTCTAGCCTCTGAGATCAAGACAATTTATCATTTACATAAATATAAAGTCAACATTATCCTGATTTGTTTTACTGATCATTTTAATTTACATAACATAACATAATAAAAGCTAATGCTTTTCTAGTGCCAATGCTAATTTGAAGTTCCATTTTCTGATTAATTAATATAATGTAGTATTTGAGTTAATTTTGTTAAATGGATGAAACACTTTATTTAACCCTACGTAGAACTCAACAAGGTAAGCAAATTTTTGAAATAATCAATAATCAAAAATTGTAACCATTTGAAATGGTTTATATATACAGGGTGATTCACAAATGGTGACCAAAAATGAAACCTCGTATTCTTTGGTGAATTTTAAGGGGAGTCTTTCCTATAGAGTTTTTATCTAAGACGCTTCGTTAAAAAGATACAGGGTGTTAAACTTCAAAAAATATTTTTAATTTTTTTAAATAATTTAAAAACTAGTCGATGAAATAATTTGAAATTGGGTACATGTATTTATGTAAATATTGTCCAAAATTTGAGGGCTTTTCCTAAAATTTACATGCTGCAGTGGCGGAGATACAGGTTATCAGTGGTATATTTTCTAAATAAAATAGTACGCCAGTGTTTTACGGTAACAACCAACCATGATATTTTCGGATTTGTCTTTTAGTTTTCTACAAATTATAAATAAAAAAGCAATTGATTGTGTTAAACTCAACCAACCGTTACTCCGTAATATACAGAGTGTTTTGAAACCATTGGTCATATCTAGAGGGTATTTTCTAGAAAATAAAAGTTAAATTATTTAGATAAAGTTACCTTAGTAAAATTTTGCTCTATTAGAAAGTCATGTTAGTAAGTATTAAACTAAAATTAATTAAAAACATTTTTAAGGCTTATACTTTTTAAGGTAGCAAATTTGTATTAAGGCAACTTAATCTAAACCGGTTTATTTTTATCCAAGGAAGTTATTCTACATATAGCCTATAGTTTTCGAGGGCCCTGTATGTTACCATATAAGGTGGTTAATTTTGGGATGGTCAGCTATATTTTTCCAAAAATGGTGCATAGGAAAAAATTGGTCTTTTTTCGCTCCAAATTTTAGATGTAAGATAAATCCGTTAAAAATAATATGGCAACTCTTTTATCGCTAACAGTTTTCACGTTTGTCAATAGCGACATCTTTATAATAGATTGAGATCAGTCAATATCGACTATAGCTTTATTCAGCTATTATCAGTAGACGTGAGATCTGGTGATTTTGTTGGCTGCTCTGTCTTTATAAAACAAAAAAGTATGTTATTGGACTTTCAAATCAAAAAATTTCAGATTTGCCGCCTTAACAAACAATAATACAGGTATGTATATTAAACAACTATTTAAAATACACCACAACTACATAACATTCTCAACATTCTGTCCCACATGTACTCTCTTCATGGATTCGATATTCGTCCTAGTTTTACGGCAGCCGAACAAGTTTATTACGTGCCACCTATGTTGCTACGCATAAAATCCGGACAGAACCCCAAAATACAATATTTCACTGGCGTACGTCGGTACGTCACGGAATCCTATTCGCAGACGACCCTTTTAAACAACATTTATTTCCTCGTAAAATATTTAGAGCTTGTATCATATTGTACTTTATAGCAGCGCAACGTCTATAGAAAATTTGCAACATTTTGCAACTTGCACATCAAATTCATATTTTAATATCGATTTTACGTGCCACTGGCCCATATTTTTCGCGTCGGTTCGTTACCGGCCTTTATTCGCGGGTAAATGAACAAAATGTGACGGCGTCAGCTATTCATTGCAGAAGTTGTGTGCCTGGTTTTGGAGAGCTTTAAATGTGATTTCACTTCTTTCACGCTAGTGCGAGAATAGTTTGCTCATTAGTGCGACGTGGTAAAACCGTTCATGCACTAGTGCGACGATTTTTAAGTCACATTAGTGTGATTTGGAAAAACTGTTCATGCACTAGTGTGACGATTTTTAAGTCACACTAGTGTGATTTGGAAAAACTGTTCATGCACTAGTGTGACGATTTTTAAGTCACACTAGTGTGATTTGGAAAAACTGTTCATGCACTAGTGTGACGATTTTCAAGTCACACTAGTACATGATGTGAAATCAGTCAAGGATTCTGTAGTTATTTTTTTGTATTTCCAAGAGATTATGTGGACATAATTTAACATGAATCAATATTTAATTCCCTAATAAACGTCAGTTTCCTGTCAATCACGTATCGTCTCTCCTTGTCGGTAATTAAATTTAAAAATGTTTTGTTTGCCTAACGATCCGACAGCGATTTTTTACCACGCGCATAATTTATTAATTGCGCCACCATCTCGCACAACATCACTAATCAAAATGAATTAGCATCAATCCGAGCTCGTAGCCGCGGGGCGCACTTTTAATTCCATCAGATGTTACCCACTTAAGCGGTGCCCGCGCCATATATGGTGCCAGGTGGTTCCCGAAGCTTTCAGCGAGGGAATATCCGAACCCGAGAATTATGCTAATGCATCCGTCAAGAAGGCCGCGCGGATCATTTTGATGGGCTGTCGCGTCACCTTCGGCGCTGAAAGGTGCAGCGATGGTTCTATTGAAACTTCAATCAGGGAATCGGTTTGGGCTTCGCCGAGTGGTTTGGGTTTATTGTTTCTTCGATTGTTTCTGGCCAGCCAAGGCCGGCGTCGGCGGCATTCGAGAAATTCGGATGTCGAAATGAGACGCGCTTTAGTCATTCGAGTAGTTACTCATTTGTTTTATTGCTAATTGTGTCAACAATGTATGCATCATCGCACATTGTGACTGTCACTATTTGTATTCTGGGCAAGATTTTTTAGAACAATAAGTATCGGTATTTCGCATACGGACGCGAAGAAAATGAAAAAGCATCGGCTTCAAAATGACTAAGTTTGAATATAGGACCAGTGGCGTGCAACTATAATTTTAGCTTTATTTATTTATAATTTTAGAAAAATCACTTTCAGACATATGTTCTTCGTGTTATTTTTATTTTCTATTATTCCATCGATTTAAATAATTTTTGTGCAAGACAACTCTTTGATATGATTTTCTTGGCCTTGGTATCCTTATCTTCATTAGATACTTTTAACTCCGGGGGTTATACTGACGAGAAATCTTGTTATAACAAACCTTGTTTTTATCAAATGAGTTCCAGAGAGGGTGACGTCATGCATAAAGGTTATAAAAGTTACTAGAAATAATTTGCATCTACTCAAAATACTTTTTATTGTCAAAAATATATCACGCGAGTTTTATTTGCGTAAGATCTTAGTTAATTTCATTTAATTGGCCAACCAGTATTCATAATAGCTGAGATCTCGGGTAAATAAACCATAGATTATATCCACAGACAAAATAGCTATCGCCACAGACCGCTACTGGAATAGGCCAGTAGTTTTAAATTTCTGAATTGCCGGTAGAGTATACCACCAGCAGAATTTTAGGAAGAATCAAATGCAGCGGCCCGCATACCTACGCGTATCCTAGCAACATATAAACAATACTTTGTTAATGTTGCCAGGCGCACTTACGGATTTCTTTTGTACACTTTTTTATCGAAATCTGTTTTTTGCGTTACTGTATTTACTTCAATGTATGATGTAGGTATTGATAAAAATGTTTTTAAAGAGTCAACGAATACCTATGTAGTTTCATATGATATTCTGCAGCGGTGTTACAATTAAGTTATTTAATCATTATTTCGTTAATTAGCTACCTACTATTTTCATTTTTTGGTATTGAAATACTGCAGAAAATATATTTCCAAATAAACAAAATTCGTAATAATATTTTAAACAGCTTGTAATATAATTTTTTTAATATTTGATGATGACGATAAATTTATTTAATATACAAGGTGGGTTATTAGTACGTCGCGGAATGTAGGTACAGGTTTTTTTTTGTATTTTGACATCCACTTATAGGTTTAATAATTAAAGATAGAAAGAAACTTTAAATACAAATGTACGACTTTTCCTTTATTTCATTTGACATCAAAATTTACTGGCATAAAATATATATGTTTAAAATAAAAAAAATCATTAAAAAAAATTAAAATTCATCCTTATGAAAATAACAAACAACGCTTTTTATAACTAACCTTTACAACAACATAAGGAGAATAACTAAAAACGAAATAACATTAATATACCTACAATTTTTACAAATCAACATGCAAGTGATTGTGATGATACAGTTGAAAATATGTTTCAATTTACTATTAATTGCTTCAAAAACAAATTCAAAATTATCAAGCATTTCGTCCTGTATTTTTTTTTCAATACTTGTAAATTTTCAGGTAAAAAAAATATGTCTAAAGGACTGACAATGAGATCGGGGCTGTTTTCTGGCCACCTAAGGTTTCTAATAATATTTTTTAGTGTTCGTTGACGGGATTCTTCCTCCAAAATAAATTTGCCAATATTCCTGAAGAACTTTTGCACATTATTGTTATTTGAATAATACAGTTAATTATGTTTTATTTTTCGTCATCAGAATAACCCATTGTAATTTTTTTAATTTTTTAAATTAAAATGGGTTATTCTAATAATGATAAATCCCATGTATTTTTAAAAGAAGGTTCGTTTCTGTCGTTTTTGTCTGATTGTGTGCGAGAAAGATACAGTTATAGTGTGCGATAGAGATAGAGTGACTCTGTCCTCATAGAGAGCGTACCTCTTTCTCTCTCTCTCTGCTGTCTTCAGGAGTCTCCCCAGCAATTTCAGGACACCTAGGGAGTGAGCGTGGGGTAGAGCGCGTGGCCTTTTTAGCCTTCGCTATCGATCTATGATGTCACACAGTATAAGAAAAAAAAACGGTTTTTGCTCGTACTTCATCCGATGTCCGGATGTCGAAAATAAATTTTGAAAACAAGAGGTGTGTAACGTGTTATAATAAAAAGGCCGTATAATTCGGAAACGGTGCGTTAAATCGAAAACATAATTGAAAAAGTCTCCCCACACCCCTGGTTCTGTATGTCAGTCAATAATACTTAAAATATATCAGAGAGCATCGATATTGATTCATATTTATTTAATCTACCAATTAATTTGGCATTTATATAAATGTTTTTCTTTTCGATAAAATTTTGATATAAAACCTATTTTATATTCTCCAAGATTTCACAATAAATTCGTAAGGAAATTTGTAATACCAGTTACCTACATGTAACAAACAGGTCATAAATTGTGACAAATTTCCTGGTTTCTATAAATGAAGTAATTTAAAATAATAGAACTGGCATTAATTAATTTGCAAGTTTTGATTACGTTTATTCAACAGTACCAATTTCACACCAAAGAAAATACATTGTAAACTATTACTACTCTGTCACAATTGGAATCCGTTATAAAAAGTAGGTAGGTAATTTCGTAAAATTCTACAAAAAAACATATGTACCTTTACTGCAGTATAATTTCTACAGTGACAGTTTAACTGGAACAAATTCGGCAACTTAATAAATGTAGGTTTGTCCCAAAATTCCTGAAACAAGTCAATTTTATTTTCAGTGAGGTATATATTTCAAAGAGGTTTGTTTATTTTTTTAATTATGTGGAGGGTTGAGGCAACCCCCAACTTTTTTTTAAATTTAAGGTTAGGTTGATTATTTTTTAATTTTAAAGCTTTTTCAGTTGCAATGTGACAGAAAAAATAAAATATACTGTAAAAAAATGTGAGTAAAAGCAATAAATGTTCGGAGTGAAATTATTGAGTACATTTTCACTCAAAATTGGGCATTTTGATCATTTTACTCATTTGTGATTATATTAAAATTGAAATTTGAGTGAAATTTCTTTACAGGAATGGTTAGTGAAACTACTTTAATGCAAAAAAAATCCAAAATGCCTTCCACCTTGTTGCTGACAATGCTCTAATCGATAATAAAAAGCCCTAATTCTTTGTTGAAGCTCGGTGATGTCGATAGGTTTAGTAGCATAAACCTTGCTTTTTACGAGTAAATATCCCCAGGTGTTTCCGAATAGGTGGATTGGAAGAAGAGGCCCAATTGAGTGGCCAGTAAAATCACCCGGTCTTGCCCCATTAGATTTTTTTATGGGGATTATACAAAATTTTCAAAAAATGCTGAGATAGATCTGAGTGTTTTATTTCTGTATTGTTTTCTTTCTACATTTACTGCCTGCTTCTACTGTATGTTGCTTTTCTAATTTTAATGTGCAATAATTTTTCGTATATTCTTTTCCGTATATTTTAAAAATTTTCAGCAATAATGCCTAGAAAATACATGAAATTTTAATATTTTAAGATAATTTAATTAACACAGTCTTCAGAACTTTATCCTTTACCGAAATATTTAACAACATTGTAACAAAACTAAAATACAGTTTATTAGTAGTATTTTCTATGTAAATTATGGACAATAGTGTCACAGTTGTGTAAATTTTTTAAATATTTTTTTCCGTGTGGTTACATTTTACAATTTTGACACTTTTATTGTTAATATTTAAAAAATAGGTTACATTACAATAGTATTTGTTTGTTATTTCAGTTTTGGTATTTGTTACAAGTCTATCAAAGTTTGTGATTTGCTGCTATTATGACTGATTTTGATTCAAAGTATTGGTGGCCTTAAATTTGTCCAATAAATAGGCTAATCTAATAGTCCAATTAAATAAGCCTTTAAATCGAAATTTTGGTCAACTTGCCTGATTTTTTTATGTGAGTTAGTTTGAGGTATATTATAACAATAAGTGACAGTAATTTTTTGTTCGACCCCCGGCCAAGGGTGAATAAAGGTAAAACAAGGAAGTTTTTCAAGTTAACTCAAAAGGGGTAAGGGCTAGAAAAAAAAGTTATAAAAGTTGTAAAGCATACAAATTCTACAAAAAAATGGCATCTTGACTTTTTCTTGTACTATTAAAATTAACAGAGCTAGGGAGGCTAGAAGTTAAGGGAAGATCTCAGAAATTTAAAAAAATCAGAACAAGCAGAAAATCGAATGAATTTTGTATTTTTTCAATCTACTCTAAAAAATGTAAGGAGACACGTATTTTTTTATCTGTGGAAAAACGTATTTACGGGGTGAAATACACCCTCAAAGTTCGCCCCCCTAAACCGTTTTTTCAAAATTTCTGGGGTTCTAATCAATATTTTGAAATGAAACAAAATGGAAATTACTTTGATAAAAAAACAAATATTTCGCAAGTGATTCCGTGTTTCGGGGTTGCTACCCTTATTTTTTATTTCAGAAAAGCTATATTTTTTATTTATAAAAAAATCATATTTACTCAAAAATAATTAAAAATATGATTTATGTAAACAAATTGACAAAATTAAATTGACCTGTTTCAAGGTTTTCGTTAAAATCTCTGGGGTGAACAACAAATTTGAAATTGTTATAACTTTCTTATTAAAAATTAAAAAATATATCTATTTCTCTGAAAACAAAGGTTACATTTTTTAGAATAGATCGAAAAAAAATTATAAAATTCATTCATTTTTCTGTTTATGATTTTTTTAAAGGACCCCGCACAAATCTTATGGAAATTGGGTCCCGGTCAAATTCGCTGAATTTTTGATATGTGATAGAGTTCATCATACTGGTCAATTGTCTCAATGGCCACAAAGCTCAAAAATGGATAGTTTGGCCGGTACAGAGCTTTAAAGCTCCGAATATCCTCCACGGATTTATGTATATGCGCAGTGTGTATAGACTTTTGAAATAGCCTATTTCATTTTTTTTATTATCTAGGTTTATATTTTTGAGGTTGCTGAATTCAGATCTGTTGTTAGATTTTCAAAATTGACAGTTGGCAGCTGTCAAATAGCTGTCAATGTGCTATAATAAAGCCAAAAACTTGTTTTTT
>NW_019416266.1:598667-672510 GCF_000390285.2 Anoplophora glabripennis | reverse complement strand
TTTTTTTTCAATACTTGCAAATTTTCAGGTAAAAAAAATATGTCTAAAGGACTGACAATGAGATCGGGGCTGTTTTCTGGCCACCTAAGGTTTCTAATAATATTTTTTAGTGTTCGTTGACGGGATTCTTCCTCCAAAATAAATTTGCCAATATTCCTGAAGAACTTTTGCACATTATTGTTATTTGAATAATACAGTTAATTATGTTTTATTTTTCGTCTCATCAGAATAACCCATTGTAATGTTTTAAATTTTTTGTAAATTAAAATGGGTTATTTTAATAATGATAAATCCCATGTATTTTTAAAAGAAGGTTCGCTTCTGTCGTTTTTGTCTGATTGTGTGCGAGAGAGAGTTATAGTGTGCGATAGAGATAGAGTGCCTCTGTCCTCATAGAGAGCTTATCTCTCTCTCTCTTTCTGCTGGCTTCAGGAGTCTCCCCAGCAATTTCAGGACACCTAGGGAGTGAGCGTGGGGTAGAGCGCGTGGCCTTTCTAGCCTTCGTTGTCGATCTATGATGTCACACAGTATAAGAAAAAAAAACCGGTTTTTGCTCGTACTTCATCTAATGTCCGGATGTCGAAAATAAATTTTGGAAACAAGAGGTGTGTAACGTGTTATAATAAAAAGGCCGTATAACTCGGAAACGGTGCGTTAAATCGAAAAAATATTGGAAAAAGTCTCCCCACACCCCTGGTTCTGTATGTCAGTCAATAATGCTTAAAATATATCAGAGAGCATCGATATTGATTCATATTTATTTAATCTACCAATTAATTTGGCATTTCTATAAATGTTTTTCTTTTCGATAAAATTTTGATATAAAACCTATTTTATATTCTCCAAGATTTCACAATAAATTCGTAAGGAAATTTGTAATACCAGTTACCTACATGTAACAAACAGGTCATAAATTGTGACAAATTTCCTGGTTTCTATAAATGAAGTAATTTAAAATAATAGAACTGGCATTAATTAATTTGCAAGTTTTGATTACGTTTATTCAACAGTACCAATTTCACACCAAAGAAAATACATTGTAAACTATTACTACTCTGTCACAATTGGAATCCGTTATAAAAAGTAGGTAGGTAATTTCGTAAAATTCTACAAAAAAACATATGTACCTTTACTGCAGTATAATTTCTACAGTGACAGTTTAACTGGAACAAATTCGGCAACTTAATAAATGTAGGTTTGTCGCAAAATTCCTGAAACAAGTCAATTTTTATTTTCAGTGAGGTATATATTTCAAAGAGGTTTGTTTATTTTTTTAATTATGTGGAGGGTTGAGGCAACCCCCAACTTTTTTTAAATTTAAGGTTAGGTTGATTATTTTTTAATTTTAAAGCTTTTTCAGTTGCAATGTGACAGAAAAAATAAAATATACTGTAAAAAAATGTGAGTGAAAGCAATAAATGTTCGGAGTGAAATTATTGAGTACATTTTCACTCAAAATTGGGCATTTTGATCATTTTACTCATTTGTGATTATATTAAAATTGAAATTTGAGTGAAATTTCTTTACAGGAATGGTTAGTGAAACTACTTTAATGCAAAAAAAATCCAAAATGCCTTCCACCTTGTTGCTGACAATGCTCTAATCGATAATAAAAAGCCCTAATTCTTTGTTGAAGCTCGGTGATGTCGATAGGTTTAGTAGCATAAACCTTGCCTTTTACGAGTAAATATCCCCAGGTGTTTCCGAATAGGTGGATTGGAAGAAGAGGCCCAATTGAGTGGCCAGTAAAATCACCCGGTCTTGCCCCATTAGATTTTTTTATGGGGATTATACAAAATTTTCAAAAAATGCTGAGATAGATCTGAGTGTTTTATTTCTGTATTGTTTTCTTTCTACATTTACTGCCTGCTTCTACTGTATGTTGCTTTTCTAATTTTAATGTGCAATAATTTGTCGTATATTCTTTTCCGTATATTTTAAAAATTTTCAGCAATAATGCCTAGAAAATACATGAAATTTTAATATTTTAAGATAATTTAATTAACACAGTCTTCAGAACTTTATCCTTTACCGAAATATTTAACAACATTGTAACAAAACTAAAATACAGTTTATTAGTAGTATTTTCTATGTAAATTATGGACAATAGTGTCACAGTTGTGTAAATTTTTTAAATATTTTTTTCCGTGTGGTTACATTTTACAATTTTGACACTTTTATTGTTAATATTTAAAAAATAGGTTACATTACAATAGTATTTGTTTGTTATTTCAGTTTTGGTATTTGTTACAAGTCTATCAAAGTTTGTGATTTGCTGCTATTATGACTGATTTTGATTCAAAGTATTGGTGGCCTTAAATTTGTCCAATAAATAGGCTAATCTAATAGTCCAATTAAATAAGCCTTTAAATCGAAATTTTGGTCAACTTGCCTGATTTTTTTATGTGAGTTAGTTTGAGGTATATTATAACAATAAGTGACAGTAATTTTTTGTTCGACCCCCGGCCAAGGGTGAATAAAGGTAAAACAAGGAAGTTTTTCAAGTTAACTCAAAAGGGGTAAGGGCTAGAAAAAAAAGTTATAAAAGTTGTAAAGCATACAAATTCTACAAAAAAATGGCATCTTGACTTTTTCTTGTACTATTAAAATTAACAGAGCTAGGGAGGCTAGAAGTTAAGGGAAGATCTCAGAAATTTAAAAAAATCAGAACAAGCAGAAAATCGAATGAATTTTGTATTTTTTCAATCTACTCTAAAAAATGTAAGGAGACACGTATTTTTTTATCTGTGGAAAAACGTATTTACGGGGTGAAATACACCCTCAAAGTTCGCCCCCCTAAACCGTTTTTTCAAAATTTCTGGGGTTCTAATCAATATTTTGAAATGAAACAAAATGGAAATTACTTTGATAAAAAAACAAATATTTCGCAAGTGATTCCGTGTTTCGGGGTTGCTACCCTTATTTTTTATTTCAGAAAAGCTATATTTTTTATTTATAAAAAAATCATATTTACTCAAAAATAATTAAAAATATGATTTATGTAAACAAATTGACAAAATTAAATTGACCTGTTTCAAGGTTTTCGTTAAAATCTCTGGGGTGAACAACAAATTTGAAATTGTTATAACTTTCTTATTAAAAATTAAAAAATATATCTATTTCTCTGAAAACAAAGGTTACATTTTTTAGAATAGATCGAAAAAAAATTATAAAATTCATTCATTTTTCTGTTTATGATTTTTTTAAAGGACCCCGCACAAATCTTATGGAAATTGGGTCCCGGTCAAATTCGCTGAATTTTTGATATGTGATAGAGTTCATCATACTGGTCAATTGTCTCAATGGCCACAAAGCTCAAAAATGGATAGTTTGGCCGGTACAGAGCTTTAAAGCTCCGAATATCCTCCACGGATTTATGTATATGCGCAGTGTGTATAGACTTTTGAAATAGCCTATTTCATTTTTTTTATTATCTAGGTTTATATTTTTGAGGTTGCTGAATTCAGATCTGTTGTTAGATTTTCAAAATTGACAGTTGGCAGCTGTCAAATAGCTGTCAATGTGCTATAATAAAGCCAAAAACTTGTTTTTTTATGTTTTATCTTTCTTTTTTTTTAGTTCGATAAGTTCAAAGACGATATCAAATCAATAACAATGACTATCGGCAGCTGTCATTTAGCTGTCAACAATTCTTCAAAGTCCGGTAATAAAGTCAAAAAATTATTTTTTGTTTATAACTTCAAGTTTTTTAGATAAGTGAATATAAATATGATATAAAATTATGTAGTCATCAGCTTACAGCTGTCAACAAGCTGTCAACTAACTGTCAAAATGCAATAATAAAGTCAAAAAGTTACTTTTTTTAAAAAGCTTTAAGTTGCTTAGATCACTGAGTTCAAAAGTGATGTCATAAACTTATATCATGTTTGATTTCTTATCCACAAAGTTAAGCACAAAAAATAAGTTACTTGCTCTATTATTGCATTTTGACAGTTAGTTGACAGCTTGTTGACAGCTGTAAGCTGATGACTACATAATTTTATATCATATTTATATTCACTTATCTAAAAAACTTGAAGTTATAAACAAAAAATAATTTTTTGACTTTATTACCGGACTTTGAAGAATTGTTGACAGCTAAATGACAGCTGCCGATAGTCATTGTTATTGATTTGATATCGTCTTTGAACTTATCGAACTAAAAAAAAAAAAAAATAAATCATAAAAAAACAAGTTTCTGGCTTTATTATAGCAAATTGACAGCTAGTTGACAGCTGCCAACTGTCAATTTTGAAAATCTAACAACAGATCTGAATTCAGCAACCTCAAAAATATAAACCTAGATAATAAAAAAAATGAAATAGGCTATTTCAAAAGTCTATACACACTGCGCATATACATAAATCCGTGGAGGATATTCGGAGCTTTAAAGCTCTGTACCGGCCAAACTATCCATTTTTGAGCTTTGTGGCCATTGAGACAATTGACCAGTATGATGAACTCTATCACATATCAAAAATTCAGCGAATTTGACCGGGACCCAATTTCCATGAGATTTGTGCGGGGTCCTTTCTGAAATCTTCCCTTAACTTCTAGCCTCCCTAACTCTGTTAATTTTAATAATACAAGAAAAAGTCGAGAGGCCATTTTTATGTCGAATTGTATGCCTTACAACTTTTATAAGAAACTTTTTTTCTAGCCTTTACCCGTTTTGAGTTATCTTGAAAAACCCCTTTGTTTTATCTTTTTTCACCCTTGGTCGGGGGTTGAACAAAAAATTACTGTCACTTATTGTTATTATATAACCTAAACTAACTTATATCAAAAATTCAGGCAAGTTGACCAAAATTTCGATTTAAAGGCTTATTTAATTGGACTATTACTAACTTGTGACAATTTATCGACCTTACTGGTTGATAATTGGAAAACAGATTCAACAACTGATACATTGATTGATTCCTCTTTGTTCTTCTTGACATCATCATAGCAACCAAAATGTTCACCTCCAAACATGTAACACGACGATACCTCTGCAGATGATGATACTGTAGCTCTGTTTGCATTTTTTAATTTCGTGTAACTTCCTTAATCAGCCCCCCTGCTTATTACTACTGTTTCATAGGAAATGTACGCGGTATACAATCGCTCTGCCGGCTCTCGAAGCAGATTTATCTTGAATGGAACATCACTGTTCCCTTTCCCTAAGACTCCAGTAACGTTCTCTACGACCACTCACACGAATCCGAAAGCGGCTTATTCACCACAGCTCAGGATATTACGTTTCCTCATTTCTTGCATCGCGTCTGTTAATTAATTTGGGATTTCTTAGCGGCGGTTCAAGGAGATACGGCTGGGGTCCCGTCCCGTCGCTCACGCCGAACAATAGTCACTCCACGGGAGAAAAGAGGATTACGCAGAGGGTTTCCTGCCGCCTAAAACCAGCCGACAGCTCTCTTGTATCGCTATTTAAATTAAATTTATTATACAGTCGCCAATTATACAGTATTTGCGCTGATATTCGTTGACAGCTGAACCGGGGAGATAAATGGATGAACTCCTTCGGAGACGGGCGCCACATGTTGGTGGTAGTCGGCGGAGTCAAGCGGCTGCGGTCCGGGTAAACACCCCGACGGGTTGAACATGGCTGCTGCTAATTAGGGGAACAATGGGTGACGTGAGGGGCGTTCTTTAGATAGGTGTAATGTCAGGGATAGATATGGGGATATGGAATGGAAGCTGAGTGAATCGCAGCTTAGGAAAATCAGGAATACTGGGGTTTATATTTATTCTGTATAGTTGTCGACACTTAATATAACAAATTAATTTAATAATAATTTAACACACAAAATAGTTTGCAGTGAATTAACTATATTATTTGTCATTGTATAAGGTTATATTAAAAAATCATTGAATATATACGAATCAGTTAAGGTGAGACTGTAGTATAACAACCCCGGGTTCGATCGAAAAAAGAAAAATAAACGTAGTTGTGGCCAAAAATATTTGATCGTATTAAGGAATACCTACGTTGTATACATCTATTTTCAATTGACCGGAAGGCGCTGGCTAGTAACTTTAAAGAGGGGAAGTATAGTTTAATTTTATAAAACAAAAGCATAGTAAATACACCTAACTTTATTATTTACGTACAACAGTCTTCAAATTAAACATGTGACAAATAAAAAGAACAACAAAAACATTAACAACCATTAAACATAAAAAGAGAGTGCCAGGCTCACCTAGAGCTCCTGTGGGGAAAGAGCATGGCAGAGAAACCCAAGATCGTTGCTCTAACTACCCAAATATAAATACAAAACAGCCGCTAACAAAAGGCCTTTTGTAGGGCCCTTATTAGGATCCTTTGCTAATGATAATTAACACCCAACTTATTCAATTTCTCACTAAATGTCACCTCACTCGAATTTGACATACACACTTCCAAATAAAGAGAGGATTGGTGTTAGTCAGCCGGCAGGGCCGGAAGGTACTGGAGTCCCATACAGGAGGCAATCCAGCTATGATTTCGGAAGATCTGTTTTAGCAATTCTTTTTTGTATTTAATTATTTTTTTACAGATTCATTCCTCACGGGCAAAAATGTTAATAAATTCGACAAGGCTCTTATATGCGTATGACATACAGTGAGCACAAGAAATGCTTTATTATATGTTTTTCGAACAACGTAATCATGATAAAACAAGTTAAACGTGAAACAAAGGAGTTGTTGTTGCAATATCTGGGCAGTCACGACAATATATATATTTTAACATGTAATAAATAATGAGCCATCGTTAATAATAATTGTAACAATTTTTCCTTAGAAAAATATACGCCCTTGAGCATAAAGCAATGGCGGCTAAACATACAAAGAATTATTATCATTTAACATCTATAATCATCACAATCGTAAGATTACATAGAACAATTAACAAACAAAGTACTGGGAGAATATTACCTGCTAGTTAATACGGGTAAACACTTTGATTTTTCACTATTTTGCCTCACTGCCCGCCAATCATCTTGCTCCCATCTCCACACTATTCTCGCTTCAATTATCTAGGCTTCCTTCCAGAATTCCCCACCTAAGCGTTTGTTTTTGCGCTTTCTTCTAACAACTGTCAATATTACGTTTTCATTATTGTATAACACCCACATAACAGGTGACGTCGAAGTTGATACGAAAAGTAGGTTTTGCACAAGACCTACATAATTCTCACTGCTGACCAATGCCTACTGGCACTTTACTCACCGTAAAGTAGTAGCAGCTTGTGGCATTGTGAATAGGGGAGGGCCTAGGGTTACCAGATCTATTTCATGCCAGATTCAGAGACATAACCCGTTTGTATAATTGATGCATAAATAAAAAAAAAGGTTATGCAAATGCAAATAGGAAATCTGGAAGACAAATTGTTATTGAAGAAATCGATGTCAAAAAAAGAAAGGACGCAATCAGGAAATATCTACTTCGTGATAGACCCGGAGAAATGGATCTAGAGATAGATTTCGGGGAGGGAGAAGGGAGGAGGGAAAGAGGGGGGGGGGGGCGTCGTATAATTGATGTCTAAAAAAAGGACGGAATCAGGAAATCCTCAACAAAGAATACCCGGAGAAACGACATGTTAACCCGGAGTCCGAAGATGTACCATCGAAACCCGAAGACTCCGGGTCAAACCCGTTAATCTGGCAACCCTAGGTGAGACTCGTGGCTTTTTTACTTGGTGATCAAGAAAGCAAAAAAGCACCGCAGGCAAAAATATTTTAATTTTCAATGTCAAAGGACTAAATGCATCTGGAAATTTTTATTTGCATTTACAATTTTATAGAAAAACTGATGTTCAAGAGCAGGATTTTCATTCAGATTTTATAAAAAATAATGCGCAACTATTTGGATATTTTTATTAATCCGCTCTCAAATAATAAATAGGAATAAATTTCCACGTCATTTTTTATTATGGAGATTTTCCCCAATAGCCCTACTATAACCGTAAATTAAAAAATTATATTATTAATAATATCAGAACATTAAAAATTGTATGTACAATAAAATTAAGTAACAGAAAAAAATTAAGTGATATAATTAATAAAATTATTCCCACTTGATTTATGAATATTACAAAATATGAAAAAATATAAAAACAAATTTTCATAAGGTAGCCAGCCAACTTATCTATTTACATATAAAGTAACGCCGCCAGATTTTCGTTTGCCTCAACTTTTAACGAAATATTTTAAAAGCGTTGTGAATGTTTTTATAAAACATGTTTATTCGTCCGTTTTTTAAATTTGCAAATTTACTTACAATGTCTTCATAATATTGGGAATCGGCACTAAGACTTTGCAACAGTTCTTTTTCTTCGCCATCACTGATAAGTTGTTAAAGCGCTCTTGTGTCATCGTAGTTCTAAGTCTTAATGCGCATAAGCCACAAAAAGTTTCTTTCTACCGAGACAATTGTTGCAGGAATTGTTAAAACTGGGCAAAACAATTTGTATGTTTCCGAAAATACCATTTTAAATTTCTTGTATAATATTTTTATCGTTTTTTTGAACTTCTAAATTACGAAATTGTTCGTCTCTATACAAAATATTAAGTTCGTTTTTCAACCTATCTATTTAAAAAAAGTTTGGACACATTTATAATAAACATTCAAACGATTTTTCTGGAAATTTGTTTGCATATTCGGGAAATTTTGAGGAATCTATTAAAGCAAAAAATTTAATCATGTAAATTCCCAAAATGGGAAGGTACTTAATTAAGGGCAAATATATTTCGAAAATATTTCTAATTCGTCGCAACTTTTGCCCCATCTACATGGTTGTCTAGTAATATTTTTTGCATAATTAAAAATATTCAAAATTTTTCTTCGTTTCTTAATTCAGAAATTCTTTGACTAGTGATTTTAATTTGTTTAGAGCAGTAGCTTACGTCATTACATCTTGAAAATGGTGTTTTTAAGAGATAAAACAATATTGATATTTCATTATTAGCTACCTATGTAGTATTTGATAATATAAGTACCTAATTAGACATTACTAACTACAGCCACTAACAATAACTAAAATTTTATGATATAAAGTTAATTAGACTGTAAAATATTACTGAGAATGTATGCGTTGTTTATGAGACATCCATCAATAAGTTTTGACATAAGCCTACTTTGAGAAAAGTCACTTATTTTCTACACCGTAATATTGTAAGAATTCAATTATGCGCCTTTTTTTCTCGAAAACCGTCCACATTAGGAGGTTCTAACAAGAGTATATTATTTTTGGAAAATAAAATTGGAGCCTGAATGGTAAAAAACTAATCTTAAAAAAATTAGAACCTAAAATGTAATAGGAATGTAGCGTAACTAGGGCCCTCTATGAAATATCCAAAAAATAATAAAATCAGCGTATTTGGCGTTCTTAAAAACCCCAAAATACCGGATTTTATAAAAATATTTCGCACCGTTTGGAAATTTTCGTAAAACTTCTATTTAAAAAATTTTATTTTGTCGCTCTGTATCTCGAAAACAAGAGGAGATAGACATATAGTTCATAAGATAAAATATTCTTATTTTTAGTCGTACTATTACCCCTTGAAATTACGGGAGGTCTTTCTGAAACACCCTGTATATATATTATCAGTATATTTTTCCAGTGAAAATAAAACTATAATGTAATTAAAGAACATGAAGATTAATGCATAACGGATTATTTTGAATAGATAAATGAAACATACAGAACGTAACATTTTATATTTAGAATCCAAAAGTTATGCCACAAATTTAAAATATGTATTGTATGTATAACAGTAATACATTAAATATCATTAAATTAATGAATTCCAATGATCTGGCTTTATTCATTTTTCTAATCAAAAACAGATGTTAACACTTATGCTTACGATGTACAGCATCGGAACACTTCGGCTTTGTTCGTAATGCAAGGTAAAAAGAGCAAGTTCGCTTATCACAGCGACATGTTGTCTGTACCACTGTGTACAGCAATATGTTTAGTTGTGACAGTAATCTTATTTACCAACATAATAGTAACAATAGTAAGGGATGATTTATACTTTTGCTATTTTAATGTCTCGCGACTTTGTTCATAATAATATAACCAAACATCTTAGTTTTCTTTCCTGCAAGGTGATATTTTAGTTTTTGAACTCTTATTATATTTATTTATTCTAATTCCTCTGCTTCCATTAGAACTAGATATTTCATATCATTTGAAGTCTATTTTTTGCGTGAAATTTTCGTTCGTTGTCTGTTTGGTACGTGTTTTTGGCATTTCTTCTTTATCGGTTAGTGCCCATATTCCATACGTTTAATGTAATTTAGGTATTTTTTATTATAGAACGTAACATGTAGAAAAAGTAGACGCAAATCTCTGATTAAGGTATCCATGGATTCTTCTGCTAATCCTCAGGTTACATGGTGCCTCATGCTGGTTGTCCTTGCTTCAAGATAACTTGGACTTATTACTTGCCTGGTACAACGTACCTACTGGTAGAGAGCCGATGTTCCTAAAAACAAAAAAATCGTTATTCGTTTATTATATCGTGGGTCCTGGATAATTAACAGCACATTCCCTAGGTCGACTTTCAAACACTCTCCTTGTAACCTCCGTTAGATTGGCTCCTCGGCGCCTCGCTTGGTGTGTTCGAAACTGGCGTGATTTTTTTTGTCCTCAATTTGTCTTCTGTCTTTGACGTAATGCAGAATTTTGACTCGCGCGACATACCATTGGGCTAGGACGACTCTGTCTTCTAAAGAATAGTGAAAATTTGTGTTTCTTTCTTCAATCCTCTGCTACAAGCTTTGTGTGGTCTTTGACGACTCTATACAGTCGTTTTTCATTGTCGTTGCGTATTTTTTGAAAATTCGAAACTAGTAAAGATCGGTCCTTTCGAAAGGTAGGCGATTTTCTAGGTAATAACTAGTGATACGACAATATATCCAAAGCCTGCGAAATTTGTTGCCAAAGTCACTCTGTACTTGCTCGTAGAAATAATGTTATTAAAACAAACAGCGGAAAAAGGAAAAAACATCGAGTCTCGCACAAAGAAATCCAATTATACTTAACTAGACAAGGGGGATTGTCGTTCGCGAGCAGTAGGGATTCTAATCCTGATTAAGGATGAAACTTGTAACCAGCCCAAGAAAACAATTATTAACGGAACAATGGGGTTTCGAAACTGCCACAAAACAATCGCGTGTGTGCAGCTGAATTAATTCGTGAGCCGAGACAATGATTAGGCAACAGAAGAATCGAAATTACTCCGGATACCATCGGACGTGTGGGTAATATCAAATCCATATCGCGGCGTGCGGCGGCCCACCTCCGCCGTCTCTCCCAACGGCCGTCAATAGGCCAGATAAAAAATAATTGAATAACGTCGGTCGGGTAATTAATGGTCCCGGTAATATCGATCCATTAATAACAGGAACCCTGGTAAATGACTAATGGGTCGCTCGTCGCGGGAACTAGTCGGCGAAGGTGTTAGAAATAAATTAGAATCTATCGCGGTTGCCACGCGGTGAAACAAAAGAGACGAGTTGGCCGGATGGCGTGGACAAACTGCCACCGTTAAGTTGATGCTTTCAACAATTTCCCGATGCAAATGCAACCTGCAGCGGAACGATTCAAGCACCTGGGGTTCGCTCGAGGAAGCAGTCATTAAACACCGATGATACCCTGCAAAATAACCGCGGATGAGACTGTACACAGTTTATTTTAGGGTAAGAATTTATCTACCCACTACAAAATGGCCAAGAAAAATGCAGGGTAACAAGTCTTACAAATATATGTATATTTGTTTGTCAGATCCTGATTAGAAAAACTGTCAAAATTTAACTGCTGACAGTTCTACATCTAACAGATGATACTTGTAAAGTAAGTTTGTAAAAACAACTAACTATACAGAAGATTTTGCATAATTTATTTTAGGGTAAATGTTTACGGATCTCAATAAAAATCCATCAATGTCCAAAATATTGTAATTTAACCAAACTTAGCTATATACAAAGTTGCACTCCCTGAGGAGTTATTAACCTCCATGTGGGGCCCTAAATTTTGAAAAAAATTAATATCTCTGCAACACTTTACCGCAGAAGAACTAAATTTGGTACATGATTTAGGGTTATTACTGGTCTTCTACGACTATGATTTAAAGTTAATTGAAGCACTACAAGGTTTTCATTGGGGATGACTCACGCCTAAAATTGTACCGAACTTTTTTTTCATTGACCGAATTGAAAAATAATAATATTAATTCACAGCAGGATTTAATTTTAAAATTTTTCTTAGTCTTGTTAAATTTTAAAAAGCTTTATGGTTTTTAAGAAAAACCGCATTAACTGAAACAAGATTTTAACAGTGTTTATTAGAAAATATTCGAAAAGTCAGTATTAGGCAATGAATTTACCTTTCAAACTTGTCAGTTAGTAATAAAATTATTTTATTTCAACAATTGCCTCTGATTGTTGTCGAAAAAATATCAGTTATGATTTTTATTATTTATTTGTGTTTTGTACTTAATATAATATTCGCTTATTTAAAAACTACCTAGGTACTTGTTTTCTTTTTGTAGAATTAGCAGAGAAGTGACGTAAAATTTATTTGGCCAATTGTCAAATTTGAAAGATAAAGCCTACTACTGACTTTTTGATATTTTCTAATGAACACTGTCAAAATCTTGTGTCAAATAATACGGTTTTTCTTGAAAACCATAAAGTTTTTTAAAATTTAATGAGAGTAAAAAATTAAATTCTGCTGTGAGTTAATATTACTATTTTTCAATTCGGTCAATGAAAAAAAAGTTCGGTACAATTTTAGGGGTGAGTCATCCCCAATAAAACACCTTGTAGTGTTTCAATTAACTTTAAATCATAGTCAAAGAAGACCAGTAATAAACCTAAATCATGTACCAAATTTGGTTCTTCTACGGAAAAGTGTTGCAGAGATTTTTTTCGAAATTTAGAGTCCCATTTTGGGGGCCAATAACTCCTCAGGGGTGCAACTTTGTATACAGGGTGTGCCATTTAACACTCCCGCTGCCAATATCTCAGAAATGAAGAAATTTATTTTAGTTTCGAAAATTGTGATTGTTAGATCCCTCGAATAGCTTCAAATTGTAGTTAGTTCAAATCTTTCTGTACAGATGGCGTGGCGATATTAAAAAATATTTTGTTCCCTGGAACGTACAATGATAAATCTTAATCGAATGTTTTCCTTATTTTTTTATATAAAGCAGCATTTTATTTTATTTGTTCACCCTTGTAAGATTTTTATTTGGTATTTGAATTTATTCTTGTTTACGAGATATTGTACTTTTTTGGATAAGCGACATCGATTTAGTCGACGTTAGACTTTATTTTTTTGGGCTATATGAAAGATTTGAGTCGTCTTATTTATTTCAATTTATTGAATAAAATGTAGATGATCATCATCATGGTCAGCGATATTTAATTTAGCTAAATCTAACATATCTAAAAAAGGTGCAAATCTCGTACAGTAGTCCTAAATCAAAATATGTAGTTTCAGTCTAAAATGCTTTTTACCCCGTACAATCCGTTTCTTTAACTGTTGTTAAAGAAACGGATTGTTAACTGTTGTTTTATTAGTATTGGTACCATATAGAAGAAATTTTTCATAAAATCCCAAAAATTAAAGTCTACCGTCGACTAAATTGATGTCGCGTATCCAAAAAAAAGTTACAATATCTCGTAAATGAGTCCCCAAATAAAAATCTTACAAGAGTGAAAAAAAACATCATTGTGACGGATAAAACGACTGTGGACATCCCTGCCCTTTAAAAGTTTATCATATAAATACTTAGGTGTCTTGATATTGTCAATTTTGTATACTAGAAGATCTACCTACAAGAGCCCATCACAACTGCAACTGCTTTTATTAATTTTACAAATATATGTGTTTGTTAGAAGTAGGTCAAAAACTACTTAAATTTGATATGCACATTTGACAGATGACAATTCTGCATTTGATAAACGATAATTGTAAATAAAACTTATGGAAACAATTGCAAATGAGACCAAGCAAGTTATTTTGGGGTAATAGTAGATCTATCAAGATCTAGCTCAAACAATTAAAATTTGATATGGTTATTTAACGCAGGATAATTCTGCATTTGACAGACGACAGTTATAAATTAGTTTTTTAAAACAAATATACCTAAATGAAAATTTACACAGTTTATTTTAGTTTAATAATTTATCTATCTACGATAAAAGACCATTAAAAATGCAGAAGCAGATAAAAAATATTTAAATTTGACTTCGATATTTGACAGATGACAGTGCTACATTCGACAAAAGACAATTATAAACACGGCTTATAAAAACAATTGCACATGAGGCAATTTATCAATCTACGATAAAAGGCCATTACATAATGCAGAAGTAGGTAAAAAAGTATATAAATCTGACATCAATATTTGAAAGATGGCAGTTCTATATTTCGAGAATATTATGTTTTACCTAATTTTCGTTGAATTTCTATATTTTCTTAATTATTTATATTTTTTTATGTTTTTTTTTGTATTCAAAATGTTTTATTAATATTTCTGAAAAAAATTAATACACAGTATCTATTTCTACCTATAATTTATATTTCGAGAATATTATGTTTTACCTAATTTTCGTTGAATTTCTATATTTTCTTAATTATTTATATTTTTTATGTTTTTTTTTTGTATTCAAAATGTTTTAATAAAAATATTTCTAAAAAAATTTATTCACTGTACCTATTTCTACCTGTAATTTATATTTTTCTTATCCTCTCTCTCATCTTGTCCCCCTAGCCCATTGGCTTGCGACGCCCTTGAATATAGGCATATCTGAAACAGAAGGGAATCCGTGAAAATCTTCATATTGAATTGAATTGTCAACTTGTCAGGAACCTTAAACATGTCCAGTGACACTTATGCAAAATAGTATATTTTGATCCACCTCGACCGCATGATAAATATGCATGTATGCAATAAATATGTATAAAATGTAAAATCAATCACTGTCACACCGCGAAATATGCCAATATTTATCTACGTTTTCATCGAGCTAAAGCAATTCTAATTTAGTTTATGGCGTAATTAGTATCGGCGTAATATTATACAAAACAATTTAGAAATATGACAGTGTTACACACAGCGTTACAGTGTCTCGTTGACTGTTCAATCATTGCAGAATTTATCGTTGGAAATCCAGTAGCATTACAAAATTAAACAAAAAGCTATCGCAAACAGTGAAAGTCGCAGATTCAACTAAAAATTATAGTTTCTTACGTTTAAATTATTTTTAAGATACACAAAACAATTTATAATGATTGATAAAACGGATTTGGTGATGTTCCTATGGCGATTTGTTCCCTAGTATACAACCATGAAACAGCAACTAAAAAGAACTATAGTTGTATAGGTCACCCATCGATTTCGGTTTGTACAATACCATGGTCCAAATCTGATATATTTAATCAAACATCAGGTGTACCTCAGGTTTGGTTCTTTGGCCCCTTTTTTTTTTTTTTTTGTTTATTGTTTTCCGTTATTTTTTTTTTCAAACTTTTTGTTTTTTGTTTTTACTTTTTTTTTTGTTTTTTGCTTTTTGGACCCATTTTTTTTGTTTTCTTATTTGGGTTTTTTTTTTTTTTTTCCTTTTCTTTTTTTGTTTGTTAAAATTTATACTCAAGTCTTTGATAATTGTATGTACATTTTTAACATAACTGTCTTTTGTCCTTTTTTAGATTGTATTTTGTTAACATAATTTTTATTTGTGTTTGTATTTTTGTTATTTTTTATTGTTGTGTACACATATATTTATATTGCTATATTCCAATTCGTTCGATAACTGGGTTTGCTTCTCCATATATCAATTAAATAAAGTTATAGTCGTTGACTATACAAATAGTTCACCTTAGAGTTACTGCAGTTTTATATCTCCAGTTTCCTGATACAATCCATGTTAAAAATAGAATTTACGCACTTTATTCTTGTACCAATTTTGTTAAATACGAAGGCTAAGTTCGAAATGAAAATGGTGTTGTGTTACAAATACCGTTGAAGGGACCTGAAAACTCACACGCGATCGCACAGTTAATTATACGTGTGTGTCGTGTATGCAAGTCGTCTTATTTCCCTCTAATTTCATGTCGATTACGCAGATACCCATTCAAGTGACCGGAGGTGAACAGCTACGTGTTTGTTCGTCTAGGCAGGGCCGCCAATAAACCGGAGATTTTCGCCAAATTGACAGAAAATATTTTAACTCTGGACGGTAGATATGATAATTCACCCAAAGGATTCAGTTTTGCCTGCTAAAATCAGAAGAAAAATGTAATCTGACATACTGACAGACAGTCAGACAGAGAATTCAACAGATATACAAACAGATATGTAATGTGAATGTCGTTTTCCATTTCTATTAAATTAATATTTTTGGAAATGGTGGTACTGGTGGTAGTTCTTGGGTTAAGAATCTCTTCTTCAATTTGTAACATACGTTTTGGTGGAGCTGCTTCGCATATCTCTTGAATTTTACGGGCGTTATCATGAGTTTTCTGAACGAGATAAACAAATCTTTGAGAGTTATTGTGAC
This sequence comes from Anoplophora glabripennis, assembly GCF_000390285.2. Classification (NCBI taxonomy): domain Eukaryota; kingdom Metazoa; phylum Arthropoda; class Insecta; order Coleoptera; family Cerambycidae; genus Anoplophora; species Anoplophora glabripennis. Next base: position 655,953 of record NW_019416266.1, on the reverse strand, counting down.
ATGCGCTTCATGGAGCTGAGATGCTTGTACATAATTTGGAAGACATTTCCCGTATATTAAAACTATATCTACAAGTTCGTTATTAATATATCTGTGTTTCACTTTGGCAACAATGTTTACCACTACTCATTAAAAAGTTTGTTAAAACATTAAGAGTAATATCCGCAACTAGCTTTCACTCATATCTATATTAACACTAATCTACCAAAAACACTAACACACTTAGAATAAAAGTAATATGTTAAAAAGCGACGACTGTCAAAAGTGATAGTAAGCTCCGATTTTATTTTTATGCAGTGCTGCGAATTAACTGTAAACGTAAACTTTTGTTCAACAATTGCAGGTTTGTTGGTGTTTCACAGGTTGGTTTTTAGTGACTGAAATCAATTTTAAATCAATAGTGACTAAATTTTTTAGTACTAGTGAAGTAAAATTATCGTTTAAATAAAGAAAACAACATTATTAATATTTATATTAGGATGAAAAGCTGCATTATGAAATTGGATTTGCTACTGCAACTGTAGAACAAGCAGCACTAGAGGCAGTCAGCATTGTTGTTCAAAATTTTCTCCCCCCACTACTGTATTTTTTGTAAAAGAGAATCTTCGACATATCCTTGATTTACTTTATGGCTTTTCCAACCTCCAAAACTCTTCAAAGTACTGATATCTGCACCGCAATCTGTTAAGAAAGTAGCTGAATTTACTTGTATTTTCGTGACTAAATAACGTACCATAAATAGCAATATATTAACGTATTAACAATAATTAGATAACCAACTTTCTGTAAAAAAATATGACAAAAAAACAGTTTGTTTGTGCTACATTGTACTACATTTTCTGTCATTTAAGCTTTGAATAACGAATATTCTTTTATATCTTCTATACAGGGTCGGAAAGTCCCCATGGTTCATCGGTCGTTACGTAAGAGCGATAAAGTAAGTCGTAGAAATCCGTGCGATAGAGATGGATGGCTATAATGAAGGCGTCTCATAGTCACCGCCCGTTTCGCCCTTCCACAAATAAGATCCACTTCCACTTGTAATTCAGCGACCGGTGGTCATCTTTGTTTTCGTCGTTTGGATTTTCTTTAATAGATGTCACTGCTTATACAGTTTCGACTTCGGTATTCCGATATGTTAATACCATCAGTTAACAGAGGGCAGCACAACGCGTAACAAAGAAAACTTTTTACAGTAGCTAGTAGATACCTCTGTTTGTAAATCTAGGTGACCTTGTTTCCCCTACTGAGAAGTTATTCAAATGGAGTATAGTGATCAGCATTTAAAGTTCATTTAGTTGTTATTTAAGTATACTTTTTAAAATGACTTAAAAATCCCAAGAAATAAAGCAAAATTCCCTATTTCCCCAAATCCAAAAAAATCTGTAGATCTGGCATCACTCTTTCAAGGGCTGTGCCTCATCTTAGACAAATTGTGCTGCCCTCTGTTAACGGATTGTATTAACATATCGGAATACGAAGTCGGAATTGTATAAGTAGTGACATCTATTACAAAAAAGGCAAACGACGGAAACAAAGATGACCACCGGTCGCTGAATTACAAGTGGAAGTGGATCTTATTTGTGGAAGGACGAAACGCGCGGTGACTATGAGATGCCTTCATTATAGCCATCCTTTTCTATCGCACGGATTCCTATGACTTACTTTATACCGAACTTGCCGAACCTGTATGTGTCTCCGCTACCGTACTAGAACGTCGTTTGTTGGTGGTAATATCGGCCCCTGCGTCGGCTGACAGAGTGACGAAAGAACGTCTAAAGCAGTGCCCTGTATAAGTTTTCGGATGAGGCAAATTGAGATAAGTTGCTATTTCTTTTGGTACATTCCTTATTTTGTTGACACCAACCACTTGGTTAACACGTTTTTTCTCTGTCATACTTCACAAAAAATCTTCGACTTGTAGTAATTGGAATATGAGTTTTGTAATCGAGAATTCTTATAATAATAATTGAATCTTTGTCTTCTATATCACCGATCGTTATCTTTAGTAGCTCATCTCTTCTCAAAGCTCCACAACTCTCTCTGCACAAGGTTATAAAAAGAATACTTTTTTCTATAAACAAAAATCATACAAAATTAATATAAATCCCTTGCCAAAATATTATAGTTTACTTTCATCATCGGAGATACTTAAAGTGTCAACATTCCTCAATCCAGTTGGCATTGTAGGACGATATTATTTCAATTAACACCTAATAGCCTCTCCATGACAAAGAACTATCTCGCGCGCGGCGCCATTACGAGCTCGACGTGAAAGTCGATCGGCACAATGCTGGAAAAATGAACCAAGCCTAAAAATAGGCATGTTAAGACTCTAATAATCACTTAACACAATAAAGCCCTCATTTCACACTTGATGCCGCGGAGAAAACACCGATATGGACCTCTATATCGCAGCGACGCCCTTCGGAGATGCTTTTGTTGGTCGAACAATTGAAGCTGATTGTTCCCATTGTGTTTGTCCGCTTATAAGGCCGGAATATTCACCCGTTAATTTACCGGGAAATTACCAGAAGAAATGAGACTGTTTATCAGAACGCCGGGCTGGTGTATTACACGGGGTTTATTAACATTTGACAGTGATCCGAGGGACAATGGGCCTCAAGTCTGCCACAGCCACGGACGTGTTTCCTAAAAAGTTTCGTTTTTTACCATTAAATTACTATGAAAATAAATTTAATAATAAAGGTTTATCTAATTGAAAAATTGCATTTTGTGGGATCATGATCCTTTTCCTTCATAAACCACTTCATCAAACTCTACATCTTAAAAAAATCCGGTTAAAATCGCACAATAAAAAGATTTTACAGAGGTGACTTAAAAACAAATGAGTCACACTGCATAAAAGGTATCCCTTAATTTTTGACAGAGAATCGCTCCTGCCATATCGTTAAGTAAGTGTTTTTTTAGGTTTTGTAAAAAAACTTACTTAAGCGGTTATTGAAAGTAACAAAAACAAAACGGATTACTGTTTACATAAACTTCCTCAATTCTGTGGCACATTCCCAACGAGATTCGAGTTTAAATTCGAACGAGCCTTGTAACAAACGACTATCGATTTTGACGGTGAGCTGACAGCTGGGGACCTGGGAATGGGAAATAATTTTGCCGTTTGGGGATTTAGCAAAGTGCCGATTATATTTCGTGGAGTAGAGAGGGTCGTTTGGACTCATTCACCGAATAAACACACAGAATAAAATCCTTGTCTGCTTGAGGATTACCTGCAAAATTCCAGGGAAAACCATCAGGAAGTTGGAGGGAAGATTTATGTTTTTAAAACCTATAGTATTGTGTTTTCCACGGAAAGGAAACTGCTGTAGATATTCAAGCAATTGCGGGTAAAATTGTTACAATTTGAGGTAAAATAGGAAAGAAATCGTTTACAAAAACCTAGGTTTGTTAGCGCAACCCTGAAATATAATAATATACAGTAAGACTTTGTAAGTACGATTATAGTAAAAATTTCTGTAATCAAATAATTTTCTTTTTTTAATGTTAATTTTTGCAATAAATCTGAAAAAACTTAATATTTCCGAAACAGTTGAAGGACACTGTACTTATGAAACATGTCTCGAATTTTCTGAAGAATCCAAAAATTGAATAATATACAAGGTGTTGCATTTAAAATAAGAAAGTTGGTATTGACTACTATTACATAAAAAACCCTGCATAAAAAGTTTTTGTTGAAAAAAAAGCACAACTAAAAATATCAATCGACGTGTCTGAGCGTTTTTTCGAACATTTACTTATTATTGAATTTATTCTATTTGGCTGATACACACTGTATATAGGGTGTCCCAGAGCTATCTTGACAGGCATTATCTCGGAAACTAGTCGAGATAGAAAGATATGATATATTACGAAACTTCAATTTTTTAAATGGAACACCCTGTATATTTTTATGTTTTTGGATTCTCCTTTTATTTCTGAATATATTTGATTAACCATGTTCTATACTTATCATTAACCGTTCTTGAGGTAATATAGAAAACATTCTTGGAGTAACATTTATTTATTATGTACTCTCAGGAATAATACGAAATAAAAAACATTATAGGTATTATAAAATGTTCTCAAATTGTCGGCCATTTTCATTTTGACACAATTCATACCTCCTTAAAAGTGCTTGTATACTTCTGGAGATATTTGACGGCAAGCACGAGTGTTTTTATTCTTTAGATCTTCAACGTTATTTAGTTTTTCAGCGTACACAACTTGCTTTAAATGTCCCCACAGATAAAAATCGAGAGGACTCAGGTGAGGTGACGGTGCAGGCCACCTAACAGGTCCCTGATTACCAATCTAGTTCCCTCCAAATCTTTCAGTCAAAAAATGCGTTACCATTATTGTGAAAACGTGCTACATGGGTCCACATAATTTTATGCAGGAACTGAGGGTCGTCATATAACTGAACCATAACGTAGGCAATATACTCTAGACGTCTGTTGTAATCATTANTACATAAACTTTCTCAATTCTGTGGCACATTCCCAACGAGATTCGAGTTTAAATTCGAACGAGCCTTGTAACAAACGACTATCGATTTTGACGGTGAGCTGACAGCTGGGGACCTGGGAATGGGAAATAATTTTGCCGTTTGGGGATTTAGCAAAGTGCCGATTATATTTCGTGGAGTAGAGAGGGTCGTTTGGACTCATTCACCGAATAAACACACAGAATAAAATCCTTGTCTGCTTGAGGATTACCTGCAAAATTCCAGGGAAAACCATCAGAAAGTTGGAGGGAAGATTTATGTTTTTAAAACCTATAGTATTGTGTTTTCCACGGAAAGGAAACTGCTGTAGATATTCAAGCAATTGCGGGTAAAACTGTTACAATTTGAGGTAAAATAGGAAAGAAATCGTTTACAAAAACCTAGGTTTGTTAGCGCAACCCTGAAATATAATAATATACAGTAAGACTTTGTAAGTACGATTATAGTAAAAATTTCTGTAATCAAATAATTTTCTTTTTTTAATGTTAATTTTTGCAATAAATCTGAAAACACTTAATATTTCCGAAACAGTTGAAGATAGGTATAGGACACAGGACATGTACATGAAATATGTCTAGAATTTTCTGAAGAATCCAAAAATTTAATAATATACAAGGTGTTGCATTTAAAATAAGAAAGTTGTTATTGCCTACTGTTACATGAAAAACCCTGTATAAAAATTTTTTGTTGAAAAATAAAGCGCAACTAAAAATATCAATCGACGTGTCCGAGCGATTTTTCGAACACTCCCCTATTTACTTATTATTGAATTTATTCCATTTGGCCGATACACGCTGTATACCAGAGATATCTTGACAGGTATTATCTCGGAAACTAGTCGATATAGAAACAAATGTTATATAGAAAAGGCTTTCTGCTTAAAAAGATGCGTTGAATCATTTTATTTTCAAATATACAGGGTGCCCCATATAGACGGTATATTGCGGAACTTCAATTTTTTAAATGGAACACCCTGTATATTTTTATGTTTTTGGATTCTCCTTTTATATCTGAATATATTTAATTAACCATGTTCTGTACCTATCATTAACCGTTCTTGAGGTAATGTAGAAAACATTCTTGGAGTAACATTTTTTTAATAAGTACCCTCAGGAATAATATAAAATAAAAAACATTACTTATAGCTATTATAAAATGTGCTCAAGCACGAGTGTTTTTATTCTGTAGATCTTCAACGTTATTTAGTTTTTCAGCGTACACAACTTGCTTTAAATGTCCCCACAGATAAAAATCGAGAGGACTCACGTCAGGTGACCGTGCAGGCCACCTAACAGGTCTCTGATTACCAATCTAGTTCCCTCTAAATCTTTCAGTCAAAAAATGCGTTACCATTATTGTGAAAACGTGCTTGATCATACCACATAATTTTATGGAGGAACTGAGGGTCGTCATGTAACTGAACCATAACGTAGGCAATATACTCTAGACGTCTGTTGTAATCATTAGGTCTTAAATTTTGAACCAAAGATAATTTGTAAGGATGATGTTCATTATTTGCTAGAATTCGATGAACCGAAGATTTGCTTGTATCAATCTTTTCCGCAATATTACGAACAGACGCATGTGGATTGACGCAAGAATATTGATAGTATTTTCTTTGTCTCTCAACTGAGCTACCTTTTCTCTTGTTCCAGATGACGCCAGTGCAACTTTGACCTAGCCATGGAGTCCACGAAGATCGTAGTTGTAGTGTTGAGTGTGTTGTGCTTAGTGAACCTAGTTAGGGCAGCCCGATGGGCACACTCCACGTACCTCAGTCCGGACTATCGAATGTTGTGGTCCTTGGGTCCGGGTCCCCAGGACATCACCATAGAGCTGCAGGTCAGGACGCTGGGGTACGTGGGGTTCGGCTTCTCCAAAGACGGACGCATGGCTGGTGCCGATATGGTAGTCGGGTGGGTGGATCACGGACAGGTCTACTTCCAGGTAAAGATATTTTATTATAATTGTTATATAAGTGCTTAGTGTGGTTATTTACTCTCGCCTTCAATCCAGAAGCAAACGGAACTGTTTCGATGTTTTTGTCTTGGTCTTCTTGAAAGGCTAAGAGCAAAACTTGGAATGCCAAGACAACTCTTAGATTACTGTGGTCTTGGTTTTTAATTTGCAGAAAATTTACAGTCCTGTTGATGATATAGGGTTTGACTTTGGCGTACATTGCTAGACTAGTTGTATTTGTCATTAAAACATTGAAATTAAATAAAAAATGTCACTGTCATTGTACTGTAAATGTCTAAACCAGAATCTTTAAGGATCTTAATTGATGCCAGCAGATAAAGTTACGTATGGAATTCGGTCATAAGTATACGCTGAATTATATTCATATTTATCGCTTTTCTGACCCTTATAACAGAAATAACTACTACAGTACTGGTTCCTTCTTCTTCCTCTTCTTTTAATATCGTCGAGAAACGACCGTGAGGCTCCTTCTGTTTTAAAGACGTTTAAGTGTTCTGGTGAAACAACCCTCAAAACTTTCAAACCGCCGCTGCCTTGCCCTAGAGCTAAATGTGAGTCCTAAAAAACTCGACAGCGAACATTTGCCGTCAGGACCAAATTATCCGCAACGAGCAGAGGGCGTCGAGTTCCATTAATTGTATAATTAAAGCGTCTTCAGTGCACTCCAGTTTCCAATGCGGGCTATAATTCCTATTTCAAGCAGTTTTCCGCTCCGAAAATCACCGACTTTTGCAATCCAGACTTACACATTAACCCAATTTCATCGCGCTCTTCAATTACCTACCCTCCCCGCCCCCCTAAACGAACGACATTAGGGGCACCGCGATCGATCTAGTCAGTGTCGAATGTTCTATTATTTTCTTTCAACAGAGCACATTTGATACTTCACAAAATAACCAAACAAGTAAATGGTAAGTTCCTGCGTCAATTTTTAATTTTTCGTTAAAGAGAATTTGAAATCAAAGTTCATCTTTGACAACAGATTTTGAGAGGAAAATGGTGATAAAAAATAACTTAATTTGCGATTTAAATTTAAGACAACTGCATACTGCGATATGTTACAAAAAAATTATAAATAAATCTGAAATATTTTATGGTCTATTTGACATATTTTCATTATTGTAAACAAAAAAAAATGGAAGAACGTCAAATATACAGAGTATTCTATTTAAAAAGAAAAACAAGTTTGTTTTATATCTTCGAAATGGTCAATTGGGTTTTCATATCTTCAAGATCGCAAACTTTAGTTTGTCTTTACTATTTTTCCATAGATAGAAAGGTAAAATATATAAAGGGAGTAGAATGCTGTCGATGGAGTCAGCGATTCCAGCTGTTCCATAAATGTCTTCATCGTATCAGTGTGGTAAGCCAGTAGTTGATTCTTTAAATATCTTTTCCAAGTTTGTAAACATCCTATACAGGGTGTGGCGTGTATAATCTATAAAAATTAAACTACAGCTACCTAACGATATTTGTAATAGAAAACCACATCCGTAAGCATCTGTAGTTGCCAACTGCGTGCACTAAACAAACTCCATTAAAATATGGAACAAAATGAAATAAAACTTACCATTTCTAGAGAAAATGTTGAAATTGATCCCCATTAGCGCGGATACAGGCATGGCACCGACGCACGCAATTTTGGCGAATATTTTCCCAAATTTCAGGTATTCCCCCAATTGTGTCAGCAGCTTCGAGTATACGGTTTCGCAATTCTTCCACCGTAGCAATTGGACTATTGTAAACCAATGACTTCAACTGACTTCAAAGATAAAAGTCCATTGGAGTTAGATCGGGTGACCGAGGTGGCCACGGCACAGGACCAAAGCGGCTAATCCATTGCTGAGAAAACATTTCATTCAAAAGAGTCGTTACTTCTCGAGTACTGTGTGGAGAGCCCCATCTTGAAGATAGAACATGCATGCCCGAACTTGTAAAATGCCACATTGTCCAATAATTCAGGCAACCGGTTGTCCAAAAAGTCAGCATATGTATATGTCCATTTAATCGTCCTTCAAAGAAATAGGGACCCACGAGTACGTCACTTATTGCCAGTCCAAACATTTACCGAGAACTGATGTTAAAAATGAGTTTCCCTAATCGCGTGAGGATTTTCATCGGCCCATATGTGCATATTATGGAAATTCACTTCATCACGGGTAAATGTCGCTTCATCTGTTACACAAACATAAGCAGGAAAGTCTACTTGATTGGCACATTGCCGTAAAAATCATCTGCAAAATCCGCAAATCACAATCCGGTGGTAAAATCTGTTGAACTGGTTGCAGATGATAGGGGTGCAACAGCTGGCGCCTTAAGATGCGATCTCGCAGCCGCTGAACGCACTATAGCATTGTAGATTGCAAAGTAAGAAATAAGAATGTCGTTTTTAATGTAATCGGCACTTCTTATTTTTTACTTCTTTATAAAAATTACAGTATCACTATCGTGAAATTAGAAAATAAAAACTTTTGTCTGGAATCTTTCACTTTTTAACACAGATGGGTCGATGGACGATGCTTAGTATTTAATAATTAAGTGAATAATGAATTCAATTCAATAATTTTCGTATAAGAGTTTTGTATTACAAATATAATCAGGAAGCTGTAGTTTAATTTTTATAGATTATTCACGCTCGACACTGTACAACGACTTGTCAAAGAAATCCTTAAGCAAATACTGCCCAAAGGCTCTAATATTGTTGATATCTCAGTTTTATACTTCAACCTTATTAGTTTTATCTTGTTGTCAAGTCTATTTATAAAATCTAATCTAAAACTGTCTCTGCTGTCGGATTTGCATTGTGCAACAGAGTTGTATTTTGACTGTCTCCACCAAGTCGCGACATCAAACTACAAAGTAGCTGCTCCCCTCATCCTGCTTACTGCTATTTTCGCCAAACATTTGTTTAGAATTTTACATTAACGTCGGGACATACGACACATCTCCTTTGATCTGCTGCCACAGCCCGCGGCCGCCTTTTTGATCTACATTAAATGGCGACATATTTCGTGAAATATATCGTCCCCAGGCCAATTTTCCTCTCCCATCCTTCACTTGTAAAGAGCCGTGTCATCGTGACATCGTCAGCTGATTTATCTCTTAGGTAAAGACATAAAAAGTTGGTACGTCTTTATTGTGAGGAAGAGCGCGCGGCATAAAAGTTTGACGGCAGTCGAGGAAGGAATGAAAAGACCCTCTCGGAACTGGAATCTCGAAGAAACGTGAGATTTTTGCGATGTGTATTTGAAACGACAAAGAAATTGCAACGAGAGCGCCTCGAGTTTTGTATCATAATTCATGTTTTTGCAGAAATAATTTATATTCGCACTTACTGAGTCCAAATGTTGACTGCATCCCTTGCTAGACTGCATATAGTGTGCGCATGAGGAACTTTTGACAATTATTTTTAAAATGGCACTCCAATCATCAATTTTTCCTTATATCTGGACTAAAGTCAAGATCTGCCCTATATTCAAAGGAGGTTACAAAAATTCCGTTGAAAACTACAGGCCTATTACAATTTCGTCTACTCTCGGCAAGTTGTTTGAAATTATTCTGTACACAATTTCATATTTTCATGTTTAATCTCAGTTTCAACTTATCAACATTATAGCAAATAGATCCACTTTAACTGATTTAATTCTCTATGCATTGGATATTTGCGGAGAGACTGATGCAGTTTGCACAAATCTGTCAAACACTTTTGACAGGTTGAATCTCAGGATTCTTCTTCATAAGTCGGATTGTGGTGTGTCGAAAAACTTTTTAAAATTTCTCGGATCTTACCTAACAGATCGTTAATAGTTCAGAATCATGGTCTTACATCGACTGAAATGGTTGCTGTTTCGGGAGTACCTCAGGGTTCAGTTCTTGGCCCGCTATTATTCAATATGTTCATTAATGATATTTGCGATAACTCTATCTGTTCTTTTATATGCAGATGACGTCAAATTGTTTACCTCTGTTACATTTGTTGATGACTATTGTACTCGCAAATTTGCAAAGATAGGAATTTTAAATATATTGTTGCGATGTTTGAGAACATTGCAAATTGTTGTTAATTTTGCAATTTTGAAAATTTAGAAAGTTGTAAAGTTTCTTACTGCTGTTCAACAAATTTTCTATTATTTATTGAGGATTTTTCTGTTTAATCTGACCAATTTCTGATAAATTGTACTACATCACTGACATTGACATTAGGTCAGTTTCTCAACTCACTTTCAACAAATCCAATCCTAGTAAATTGGGCACAACTATTCTGAACGTTACGTTTTTGGTTAAATAGACATATTTTTATATAAATTTGTAAAAGATTTATCAAAATTGTTAGTAAATATAATAAATTCTTATCAAGCCTGTCAAATCTGAGAATGTCTAGTCAATATGTAGTGAAGTTTGTAATACCTATTTCTGACTATTGTGTAATAAATTTAAAAAATATTTGACATGTTATGAATTTTTTTACTTAATCGGACAAATTTCTAATAAGTTATAATAAGTTACCTACTGATGTATTAGTTAGTTAGTTTTTAGTTCGTTTTTGATAAACTTTTACTTAGTTTCATCTAATGTATTTAATCAATAATCATAAAATTCAATTTTGAAAAAAAAATGTTTTTTTCAAAATTTGTTATATCTTTTTTACAATTTTAGGTACATTGGATATTTCAAATGTTGAGAAATTTTTTTTTTTAATTTAAAAAAAAAGTTGAAAATTTTGATTTTTTTTCCAAAATTTAGAATTATTTTTATTCGATATAACACCGAGTTCGCAAAAAGTGTAAGACCGCTAAAATTATAGTCAAAAATTATTTTTGATGGTTTTAAAGTATAAGATATTATGTTACACTTCTCAACATTTATAGGAAATTCAATCAATTCGCTCCAGTAGTCAATTTGAATCGAATCATTTTGAAGACGTATACAATCGTCGATGTGTTCAAGGGTTGAGAATATTTTCAAGTCATCGGCATAGAGAAGGTAATTAATATCTAAGCAATATATCATTAATAAAAATGTTGAACAGTAGAGGCCCAAGAACAGATCCTTGCGGGACTCCCGATGTGGTTAAGTAATCTACAGACTTAAGTAGGACGTACTGAAATCTATTTGACAAGTAAGATTTAAATAATTGTAGTACAGAATTCGAGAGACCAAAATATTTTATGAATCCGTGGCTAATATTTGGTTCTCTGATAAATCTGAACGCAGAATTTTGTAAATATCTGACATATTGTACATTTCCTTACGTATTTGAAATATTTTATAGGCTTTTGCTAAAATAATAGTGAATTTTAAATATATGTACAGGGTGATTTTGAATAGAGTAGCACAAACGCTACCAGTGCATCTAGATGAAAAAAATAAGGCGAAACTAAATATACCTTGGACAAAAGTTGCACTCCTGAGGCATTACAGGGTCTTGAATGTTGTAGAGCCAACCAATATTTCCTTCAATTTATCTTGAACGATGTGGCGTAAATCATTTATATTTGGTACAGACATTTGTCCAGTGCGGACACATACTTTCTTTTAATATTGTTTAAATATATCCACCAGAGGCGCTGCTATTGACTACATGCAACATATTACATCACCCTGTATGAAAATACATATCTTATTTACTTTTTCGGACGTAACAACTAAAAACAAACATTTTTTCTCTCTTGCATTTTTTCGATAAACGCGATAGTTTTTTTTAAGTAATATTATCTAATTTAATACTACCTACTGTAATCTCGAATGTAATACTACAACATAACCTTATTTTAAAGTAAAAATTTTATAATGAATATTTTGAAAGTAGTTCCCACTTTCCTTTGAACACAATCTAACACGATTTGTTTGAGGATTTCCTCCTTAAATTGATAAGTATGGGAATACTTCGCCAACATCATAGTTGCTCCTGGTAAATCGGAAACAAATTTGCTGAGTAAACAATTTGCTATTTTTGTGTTGATGTGTCAGTGTCATCAACGGTTTCAAATAATAGTTGTTTAATTATGGCAAATTTTACTAACAATGAGTATGTTGATATGCTCCAAGTATTTTTTGAATGTCACAAAAATTGTGCTGCCGCAACAAGATTGTACCATGAGAGATATCCAAATCGCCGGGTTCCCCACAGGCAAACTTTTTCAGCTGTGGAAAGAAGGTTGCGAGAAACTGGCCAAATTCAACCTAAGCGTGAGGGTAATGGACAAAGACGGTATATCAGAAATGTAAACCTTGAAGAAGCTATACTTATCAATTTAGAAGAAAATCCTCAAACAAGTACAAGAAGACTGGCTACACAGTACAACGTTTCGCAAAGCCTTGTTTGGAACTTGATTCATGATAACCTTTTACGCCCTTTTCACCACCAGCCGGTTCAAGAATTAACTGCAAATGATTTACCTGCAAGGATTGTTTTTTNAAAAAAAACAACGGCAAAACAATATAAGATAAATAACAATGATATAACAAATATTACACAATGAAAGACAAAAATAAAACATGAGTTATAAGAATAAAACAAAGATCTTAAAATGCGTAAGCACGCTTTATATCCGCAATCGTACAGTTAAATATATCCAGCCGTTCTTCAATGTTACAGTAATTTCTTAGCATCATATACAAGGGAGACCGCTGCAAAATATTAGTACGGGAGTAGGGAACAACAAATAAATTATTAGATCTGGCGTTGGCTCTAGGAACTCTGTAGCTAACAACAGAGGTAAGCATAATGCAATCCATACCATTGTTAACAAGCTTGTATAGGAAAATTATAGAATTCATAATCCTCCTTCTAATTAGACTGCTCATTTCAAATCGTTTTAACAATAAGTCTTGTGAATACCCTCTGGTAGGATAAATCCCATCCAATATGAAACTTGCGGATTTCAAGAACCTTCGCTGTACTTTCTCTAACGCCGTTATATGACAATTATAACTTGGAGACCAAATTACAGAGCCGTACTCCAATTTAGGCCTAACAAAGCTATTAAATAATACTCGTAATGTAGATATGTTTTTAAAATCTCTACTGTTACGTAGTATGAACCCCAGATTCTTGTACGCTCCAGCTATGCATTCTTCCACATGTTTAATGAATGTCAATTTGCCGTCAAAAATGATGCCAAGATATTTAACAAATTCGGGCCGATTGGGTATCTGATTATTTAAAGTATAATCAAAACAAATTTTACTATTTCTACGAACAAATGACATAACATTACATTTGGAAGCATTCAAGGGCAGTCGATTACAATTACACCATACATTAAGCAGGTTCAAGTCATGCTGTAGTTGCAAACAATCGGATTTGGAGTTAAATATCTACATAGAGCTTGAGGTCATCAGCGTACAGCAAGAAGTGAACATTTAGATCTTGGGCGATATCATTAATATACAAGATAAAAAGCAAGGGTCCAAGTATGGAGCCTTGCGGCACACCAGATGTTTGATTAAAAAACACAGAGCTGTGATCACGGTACCGTACAAACTGAACACGGCGGGAAATGTATGATTTTAGCAACTGGAGAAAGGATCTACTAACACCGCAAGCTTCGAGCTTAAACAACAGTTTACCGTGGTCAAGCCTGTCAAATGCCTTTCAATGGTTGAGAATATTTTCAAGTCATCAACATAGAGAAGGTAATTAATATCTACCTAAGCAATATATCATTGATAAAAATGTTGAACAGTAGAGGCCCAAGAACAGATCCTTGCGGGACTCCCGATGTGGTTAAGTAATCTACAGACTTGAGTAGGATATACTGAAATTTGACATATAAGATTCAAATAATTGTAATAGGGAATTCGAGAGACCAAAATAATTGATGATTCTGAGGCAATATTTGGTTCTCTGATAAATCTGATTGCAGAATTTTGTAAATATTGACATATTGTACATTTCCTCACGAATTTGAAATATTTTATAGGCTTCTGCTAAATTAATAGTGAATTTTAAATATATAAAAACTAAACGATTAAAGATAAATTGTTTCATACGTTGGTTAATCAGTTCTTACGGGCACTCTTGACGGTTTACTAAGAAACAAACGCACCTCGAGCATCGTTAACACTAGTAGCCCCTCGGCCACACAGGCCCGTCGCATTTAAGACATTTTAACTGCCTCCGAACGTAAAAGCCTCGCCACCGAGGCCGTATTTCACGGTTTATCCGAGTCCGGCTACCGTCGGGAGACACGCCGCCACGGCTAGCATCTCCTAATAGGCGCGTAGCAGGCCCTATTCAATTCATATCGGCTCGATAAAGAATCCCCGACAGATGCCGCGTATTATGCGAAGGCCCCATTATATCATTACGGCCTAGTCGTTTATAACCCGGCGATACGCGGACCGACGGACGGACAAAAGGTGCATTCGCGGCGGGACCGTGATATTAGCATACAGTTTTAGATGACATCGAGATGATATACCGAGCCGGGACCCGTTATGCTAATGTAGAGGCCATAACGGACGGTTATGATGACCGCCGGATCTCGGGAGGCCGCGTCTGTAGTTATTTATGCCGGGAGGTCGGACGGGATCTGGCTCTGATTGGTATAGCTCGTTCCGACTGAGTGCGGAAAAAGAAAAATTAGGCAGGCCGACAAAATTCGGCCGACCCTCTAATTCAGAAACCAGAATGTACTTTTTCGGAGGGTTTTGGTGCGCTGAATCCGAATACGGGGTCCAAAGTTCTCAATTGGCTTTGGTTTTCGAGATATCCCAACCTAAAAGTGTCAAAATCGCGATTTTTGACATATTTGAGGTTATGTTACATGAATATAGTCTGTTTAGAAATGAAAGAGAGTAATAAAAGCTCATTATGTATGCAAATTGTAAATAAATGTAGTACTGGTGCTTATATTCAATATTTTTATATTATGTATTATCGGTATAGATGAGGTGTACTTTCAAAAAAAACTTTGTGTGACCGGGTTGTACTAAATTGTAGCAGGTAGCTAAAATTTAATCCCCGACAATCCGTCTTTGTCTATGCCGCTTCAATTTCTCGGTCCATTTCTCTTATAAGTAAACAATATAAATACGGCATTTCAAAACATGAGGCTACTTTAAGCATCATAACCGGGTTAAGAGGGTTTTTAGTAATTCAAATAAAATTATTCAATATTATTATCAAAATATTTATTTAAATTTAATGAATAGACTTTTATTCCACACAAAAATATATGTATTTTGAAAATTCAAATTATGGTGAGTAAATGTAGTGTTGTATAAATGTACAATAAAGAAAATAAAAAAGTAGGTATATTAAAATTCATCCTCTGAATATTCTGATGAATTATCTTCGTCTCCTAGATTGATAACGATAGGTTCCACAGTAACGTCAATTAAATTATCGAGTTCCCACATTTTCTCCTCTTCTTTTTGTACATGATGTATACATCTTTGCCAGTTATCTGCAGTTACTCGTTCCAAGGAATTTTTTAACAAAATTTTCACGTCACTTAATTTAAACGTCGTATTATTTCGCGCTACATCTCCTTTTACCTGCGCCCAGACTAATTCGATTGGGTTAAGTTCACAGTGATAAGGTGGTAACCGTAGTACCGTTATTTGGCGATTTGTTGCCATTTCATCGATAACATATTTTTTCTGATCTTTATTAAGATTGACAAGTGTCAAAAGTTCCTTTTTCACCATATTTGTTTCAAAAGAAATGTTTTTTCCGGATAACCATTGAATTATATCGGCTTTCCTCCAAGCAGTCGTAGGCGTCCGCTCGGTCTGCCGTGAATGGTAACTGGCATTATCCATGACAATTACAGACCCCGGAGGAATAAGATCCAACATCTGTGTAAAATACTCTTCGAAAACATCTGCGTTCATGTCTTCGTGATAGTCACCTGTATTTTTAGATTCAAATAAAAGTAAACCGCCATCTACAAAACCACTGGCACTACCTATATGTGTCACTATTAATCTTCGCCCTTTACCTGAAGGTGCCTTGAACCCTGTTGAAAGTCCATCCAAAAATGCTTGTCGAAAACTTTTTACATTTTTATCTTGCCATACTTTTGTTACAGTATATCCCTCGTTGACCCAAGTTTCGTCTAGATAATAAATATTCCTCCCTTCGTCACGGAATTTTCTAATTGATCTTAAGTAGGATCTTCGCCAACAAATAATTTCATCTTTATCGATAAGAACTGACTTCCTGTTCTGCTTTTCCCAGCAAAAATTCAACTCTCGTAAGACGGCCCATAATTTGCTTCTACTGATTTTTGGCAAATCGTTGTCCTCTGAAAGTTCACTTAAAATTTTGTTTAGCGTTGGTATTTCTTTTTTAAAATAAAATGACATGAAATGAATACATTTCCGCGAATGACATTTTTGAAGAAATCATCTATAACGGCTTTTGACCTCCCTGTATTTCCAAACAGACTATAGGTAATTTTTTTGCTAAAAATGCTTGCTTAATGGGGTCTTAAAGTACTATACTTACTGATTAAAACGCATTTGGATTTATCCCGATATTATTTTCCGTCTTTGAGAAAGCGTTTATTGAAATTTAGTAGTTTGATTTAGACTTATTTGTCCATTTTTGAATATACTGACAAGTGACAACACAAAACCACAAACCTGAATTAATCGGCATCCGGAAGTAGGTATCTTACATGTTTTTGAGGTCGCTGGTCATGGATCTGAACTCCAGCATACTATATTAAGTCAAATTTTGCAATAAACTTAAAAAAAATTCGATATATGGCTGATATTTTTCGCATCAATCTGGAAGTACATTTACACCGAAAAGAGGCTAATACGCTCAATCCCGAACTCATAAACCCTAAGCCCAAAAACCCTAAGCTCAAAAACCCATAAGCCCCTAAACCCTTAACCCATAAACTCCAAACCCTTAAAATCTAAACTCGTAAACCTACAATGCGATTTCTCAAAGACGAAATATGATATCGTGATACATCCAAGTGCATTTTAAAGAGTAAGTATAGTACTTTAGGACCCCATAAATGATTTCAGCAAAAAATTTTCATGTAACATAACCTCAAATATGTCAAAAATTCGCAATTATGGCACTTATATCTCGAAAATCAGAGCCAATTGAGAAATTTAGACCTTCGGGAAAGTATATTCGTATTGTTGGATTGAAATCTTGTCGATCTGTGTTATTATTATTATCATTATTATTAACATAATAAGAGTAAAGTTAAAACAATTAAGCTCAAGAGCAAAAACGATATGTAAAAATCTAAATACTTTTAGCATACATTATAAAACAAAACAGTACCATTGGTACAATACTATAGATTAAAAGAGAAAGAGAGTAACAAACATGTGAACAAAAATACAAATATAAACAAGCACAATTATTAAAAGCTAAATACATTATCAAGTTTATTTTTAAAAGAATTTATTTATAGAAGAAGCGTTTACAATACTGTTTGGTAAAGAATTCCAGTCATGAAATTCAGAGTTGCACAAAAAACTGTCTACATCTGGTAGAATAATTCTAATGATTTAGCTTGCTCGTAATAAGGTCACGAAGTCGAGAGAGCTGAACCATACTCGAAAATTGGCCGTATGTAAGATTTATTTAAGCAATTAGTAGTTTCAGTTGATGGAGTAGATAATATTTTGTTGGAAAGAAATAATGAACGTTTAGCTTTATTGCAAGCATTAGAAATCACTACACCAAGAAGAGTAAGACTAATCTGTCGATAGTTTTCCTTATTGAATTTATCGTCTTTTTTATGAATATCAATTACATCAGCTAATTTCCAGGAACTTGATATTAAACTTAAACACCACCTGCAATGGCCTGTCAGAACCCGCACCATTTGGTTTAGGGCTGTTCGACTAAGGCTCAGCAGCCATCTCGTCGGAAAATTTTGTGTCAAACAATACACCCAAATGCTTACAAAACTGACATTGGGATAACACAGTATTGTCAATACAATAATTAAATTTATAGGTAGTTAACTTTCTGGAAAAACTTAAGGTCTTCCATTCCGCTGGGATTAGGAAGCAATCTATTTCCTACACACCAGGTTTGTATATGGTCGAGTTGTCTCTGTAGATTATTACGATTATCAAAACTAGCTATGGAAAATATTTTTAAATCATGTACACACAATAATTTGCGACAGTTGATTATTTAGTTAAGATCATGAATGAAATGAACAGTAACGGGCCAGGTATAGAACCCTGAGGTACTCCATAGTGCATTGTGTTTGTATAAGTAGGACTTAATGAAATCAAGAAAGAACAGAACCCAAAATTTGCAGCACAAAGTAAAACCTAGTGATTTATCTTATCGAAGGTCTACATGTCCTCTATTATCTACAACATGCGTAATATATTTAGTAAGGGTAGCTAAAGTGGTAACAGTTGAGCTACTGCTAACAAACTTATGCTGCTATGGAGAAATTAATTAGGTTATGCACGCAAAGGCAGATACAATTATACAGAGCTATCTCGAAGACCTTAGAAAAATTAGAAATAATTGATATGGGTGACTTGTTGGTTCAACTTGTGACTTATCACCATTTTTAAATACAAGGCAAACTCCGGCTGCTTTCCAGAGATTGGCAAATGTTTTAGTTTATAAAGCGAGGTTGAAAAATCTACACAACGAGAGGGTTAGAATTATAGCGCAATCTTTCACAATAAAAGGAGGAATATAATTCAGGCCAGACGGAAGAGCAGTAAACACTTCAGTTTCTGTAAATGCATCTAAAACGATGTTGTTGAAGCAAAAAATGAAGAACTAATTCAAAACGCCTTCGTCCTATTACAATATGGTACTACTAAAAAGCTTTTACAATAGCAGACTGTTTATTATAGTACCGATTATATCGATGAGACTTACCCTGGTATCCTCGAGCTCCCCATTCTGGATGTACATAAAACCAAAAATTACAAGGATTTTTGAAAATGGATGATTGAACTTTTTATGTCTTTAAAATAAATGAGCAGTATTTATTTGATTCTCAATTTTTTTATATTCTTTTAGAAAGAAATCCCCCTTTGTCTTTTTATACTTATTGAAAAACTTCACCTTAGTTTTTATATTTTTTTTATGATATCTGAGCCAGAACATAGAAAGACGGTTCCCAAAACGACATGATAATTTCACATCTACAATATAACTTGAATCAACTATAGCGTTTATTCTTAGGTTCAAACTACAAAGTGCGAATTTTACTATATTCGCCTAACTTTAATGTAATAAATAATTTGAGACTTTTTCAAAATACGAAAAACCTTATAGGTCTTTAAAACTTGAATAAGAACAACTGTTCTTAACTTTTATGCAAAACTCTTAAAAAAAAACTTTTAACTTTTCTGAAAACTAAACTTTTCAACTCTTGAAAATTTTTCTGGTAAGCTCTGGTGAGAGAAAATGGAAGAAACAAAATTCAATTAGCATGTGGTTTTACAAAAAAAAACACACAATAAAATTTGTAATGGTTAACTAGGCTGGAATTTACTGGATCAAAAAGAAAAAACTAAAATTTAACATTTAATTAATTACCGTTGGTGTAGTTATTCGTTTCACTGGTGATTAAGCTAAGTAAAATAATCGATTTTATTATAATCACTCGCGAGCTATTTGCTTGTGCCGGTACAAAATTAAAGAGGCTTTAATTTGCCCTGGCAGTCGTTTTATTGATTCAATTCTAAGAAAAAACTACTCAATCGATGTGATTGGCCGGTTGAACGAAATACATTTCAGACTGGGCAACTGCTATTTAATCACCTTGAACGTATTCTACCACTGACTATATTCTATGACCTACCACAAACTATCCAATCTACTCTGTGTGTCTGTAGGTCAATTGTAACAGAACAAATACAATAACCTTCAATGTATGACAACCAAGTAACCTAATTATTGATACTCCAGATTCGGTTTACAAATAACGATATTAAAAGAAAATAATAACAATAAAAGGTAGTACAGTTAAAATTACACAATTACAGAACTATTACAAATCATACAACAGTTTATCCACGTTTATACAGGTAAATAGTAAACAATTGCTGCACCCAGTTTATTACATTGGAGTATTATAGCTAATTGCAGGGTATGACACAGATTTACAAGATGTAACAACAATATAGCAGTATACAGGTGGAAACAAAACTAACTAATAGTAATAACATAGTTAAATTTGATGCTAAGATCTCAAGAAGCTGTTTAATTGTTGAATAGTAGTTAAAATAAATTGTGACATTCATACTAAACAGATAGTGAATGTTACACAATATTGACCATTTTCCATAACAGTGCTTTCGTTTCTTCCATTCTCATAAAAACAATTTAAAACCCTTCCAAATTAAATCCTCGGATCGGTCGGAATTGCTTCCCTTTCCCATTCATCTCCGGTGTCGGACACATCTGATACGAGGCGAAGAGGTAAATCTTTATTTACCAACGTAAAGCGGTTGAGTCGGACTAAGTGAATTAGGTCAGTTCCCACCAGGACAATCGATCTACGAGATCCTAGAGGACATTATACATTCAACTCCGACACTTTTCAGACCCGCTAGTCCAAGTTGGCGCTGTTCTTTGTTGCTCCTATCGACGAATCGAGGCTGGCGTTGGAGCGATTCGTCGGGAATTTACATTCGCGAGGTATGAGAGGAAACAGATGAAAGCCGCGGTCGCGCCCTCTTGATTTACGAATGGCATCGCTGAGTGGTAGCACGTTCGAAATTCGGCAGGTCGATTTTAGGAACTGAAAGGATGTTCGCGTAATTAGAATAATTTCCATTTGACGAACAAGTAATAAAATGCATTTGAGATAAAAATGTGTTGTAACAATCTTGTGCCTCTACATTTTGGCATCGATGCTATTTATGATTATTGTAGTATTGTTAAAGTATTCATTTGTTTCCGAATGCACAGTCAACTTTTTCAGTCAGGTTTGTTTCAGTGTTAGATAATCACCAACAAATAGAATTTGAAACAAAAAGTAGCTGAAAATATAGTGATACTTCCGAATTTTTTATAACTGCATCGATTTTCCTCAAAATTTAGAATTAGGCTCATCTTACCCCCCACTTCAAAACTTATATATGCGTTAGGTGTGCTTTTTGTTCTTGAGGGGTGAAAACCACCCCCTATTGGAAAAAAAAAGAAAAAATACAAATTTAAGCATTTTATGTAGTCAAATCTTTTTTATTTATGCAGTATGAGTAATTTCATGTGCTAAAATGACACTTAATATATCCCAAATTTTCAACCCGGAAAAACCTTTAAAAACCACCCCTTTGAATGAAAATAATATAAAAAATTTTTTTTCAACTTGAAACGTTTTAATCATGCATTCTTATCAAATTGAAATTGATTTCTTGATTAAAAAATTTTTTTTATCGATTGCAACTTTTCAACCCTTGAAAAATACCCCTTCTTTCGAAAATAAAATGAAAAAATATTATTGAAAGAGTAGAAACATTTTAAATGTGCATTCGTATTAAATAAACATTTATTCCCTTATTATAATATAGTAGTTATAATATAGTATAGTACTGGTTTATTCGAATATACACATACTAAATACGTATATATACAAAAAAGATCTAAATGCTTCAAAATTCTTGTTTGACCTAAATTTTCCTAAAATTATCACCTATACACGTGTTTATTTTTTTGACGATAACTTTCTTACTTTTTAAGATTTTTAATCGCACAAAGGCTCATTTTGCAGGGAATTGTAAGGGCTACGTGAACTGTTGAGTTGATCTTTTTTAAGCCCTTCATTTTTAAGTTTGAAGGGTTTAAAGGGCTCGAAAAGGGTGGTTCTCTCATTCATATGATAACTTAAAATGGCGATATCTCGATTAATATTAATTTTAGAGGAATAAAAAATAAAGCAAAATCATCAACAAAAATAAAGCTAAATTTTTTTACTCTTGTATTTTTTTCGTACACCCTTTAATTTTTAAGTTACAGCGTAAAAATCGAATTTTTTTCAAAAATTTGAAAAATTAACATTTTCAAAAATTAAGGTTTTTTCGAAATCATGCTTTGTAAGTGAGCCAAAGACCCAGAACATATTCTTAGAACATAAATGAAGAAATCTGTAAATGGATTGCATTTAATTTTAATTCTGTCGCCAAAGGCACTGATTTGTTTATTATTTTTTTCTTTAAAAAAAATGGGACTATCATGTTATTTCGATCATATTTCCGTTAATTTTGATTCTAAAGACTTTTAAAACAGCTCATTTTAAAGGTTTTTCAAAGTACTTTAAAAAAGGCTCAAATAGTTTTTTCCTAATATTTATGGTT
Organism: Anoplophora glabripennis; assembly: GCF_000390285.2. NCBI lineage: Eukaryota > Metazoa > Arthropoda > Insecta > Coleoptera > Cerambycidae > Anoplophora > Anoplophora glabripennis. Next base: position 633,188 of record NW_019416266.1, on the reverse strand, counting down.
TTGGCGTTATTTAACGTTAACTGGTTCCAATTTAGTTTTTAGCTAATATATAATAATGTTTAGAAATCCATAACTCGGTTTATATTGCAATTAGAGAAAAACAAAATAATACCATTAGATTTGTTTTTTCATTTCCTTTCTTTTTGTTCATTACAACTTTTTATTAAATCCAATAGTTTCAGAGTTATTTGCAAAAACTGTCCGAAAACAAGCACTTTTCCAGTAAAAAATCAACATTTTCAATGACGAATTACTCGGAAAGTATTGGATTATCCAAAAAACTTTATATAACATTTGTTACTTAAAATTGACTAGTCTATCGATTTCTGTGGTTATTTTGGGCGTAAAAATGTCCACCCCCAAGAAGGCGTGGGAACCACCCCCAGGACAAAAGCACAGTTCGGCGCTATATAAGTTTTGTTCCTTGAGGCATTCCCCACACTCAGTCAAAATTTCACGTCAATCGGTTCAGTCATAAAGAATTCGGAGGTAAAAACCCTGAGTAACTGGACTATTCGATGAAACAACAACCTTGGAAACCAGCACGTTTTTTACGAAGGTCCTCGCGACGACACAACCCTTTTTTTACCAATAATCGATAGATGAATATTAAAAGGCCCTTAGGGCGACGTGCGTGCTCGACTTCCCCCACATAAAATTAATTTTTCCACGTCAGTTCAAATCCAGGGGCCCGTCCACAAATATTGTTACTCTGCTCTTCCACAAAGCGGATCCAATTTGCGAGCCTTCCAACGGATCGAACCTGACAGGTCCAGATAAACCTGCCCCCGAGCCTTTCTATATTTCTTAGTGAGCGGGTCGGCTTCCTTTACCCTCCGGGATCCTGACTGCATGCATGTATTTAGTTATAACAGGCTTCTCTACACTTTTTCCACCGTAAATCTATCGGAGCGAAGGGAAGAAAAAAAATCGCTGGTGGAATATTTGGAAAGGTAAAAACAATGTGATCAATACTGTTTAAAATTGTATTCGGTATTACACTCTACTTGGACACTTCTTTTATAAGTAAAATTCGACCAGTGTTTAAACAATCGTCCGAGCTCTCCTAATTGACGGATTCGAATTTTTCAAAAAGCGTTTGAAAGCTTGAGAGCTCTTCTATATGTGATTAAATTTTCAACTATCTAAGGGTCTTGGTTTTTGCTGTGCAAAATTTTGAAAATTTACAATTTTTTTTCAAAATCTTTATTGCAAAATTATTATGCAAAATCTATCGAACCGATTTTGATGAAATTTGGTGTGATGATTCTACATAACATAAAGTTTTCTTGAGCCAAGTATGAAGGTCCCAATACCCAACTTAAAGACCCCAAAAAAATTCCATGAAAAGTAATGTTTTTTAGCCCCATTTTTGACGTTTTTTTCGAATTTTACAATAATAATCATGATGCATTCGATGTGTAACTAGTCATATTTTGCAAAATTTAATTACAAACATTTTCTTCCTCTTCCATTTTCGTCTAAAATCAACTCTTGAATAGATACATAATTAAATAGGAAGAAAAATATGTCATTTTTCGATTTTGAGATATTCACAAAATAAATAGAGAAAACAGACACAACAGGCTTGTGAAATACTAAAAATATGAAAATGAAATATAAAATTTAGATATAGAATAAATTTATAGCATAACAAGACAAAATCGTTAAATGAAATACATCAATCTGTTAAAATAATGCAAAGAATTTAATTTAAGAACTAAATAAATTGAAAAATTCACCAATATGTCATAGAAAAGTTTGAAGGTACAATAAAGTACACTTTTATAAAGTCGTATGTCCTATTGGAGCATACGTTTAACGAAATTTGAGAAATGTTTGAATTTTTGACAAGTTGATCGACAGAGAAACAATGAATTGCACTTATAAATACAATTCATGCAATAAACTAAAACTAAACTATATTATACCTTTAGTCAATATTTATAAGTGGAATTAAAATTAATGTTTTTGTACAACTTCATGTAACGATTTTCGAAATGTCAAACCCATATGTCAACTATTATATAAAATTTATTGAGTAATATGTGTATGCGAACAATAAAANAGTGACTTTTCGCGCATGAGCATGAGATGACATTTGGATTCAAAATATTCGGAGAAAACGCCAATTCCCCCGACAAAACCCGGTGGAATTATTTCTCTTGATATCTAGACAAAATATTCCACAAGAAAATTTCAAAAATCACATTATCTGTGTGTCAAGAGAAAATGACGTAATTTTCTCTAATGAACTAATTCTCCTGTTTTCAAAAATCAAGCCCCTGGAAGTTTACACAATAGGAACAAATCCCAAACAATCAAAAGTGAAAATTATAAAATTGTTAAAAGTAAAATAGTGCAGTGCAGTGAACAGTTGCAACAGCAGTTTACGTTCGAGCTATTTCTACCAAGTGGAAGGCGAGACGTTGGGACCAGCTGACAACGTGGAATACTGCCAGACACGGAAAGAAGAACAATAACGGAATGCGATTATGAAACCAGCATTACTTTACATCGAAATGTGAGGTATATACACTTAAAATTGGCCAATTAAAAATAAAAATTGAAACGAATTCGTAACAAATTGCAATTAAAAATAAAATAAGTTAAACTTTTCAAAACTCAAAGAACTATAAATCAAAATTATCATATTGCAATAACAAATATAAAGGAAAAAATTTTAGCTTCTAAATATAACTTAGATGTCAATAAATTTGTTAAATTGTTGAAAATATTTTGAAAAACTGTAATATAATTCTTTGTTAAATACTAAATTGAATTTTTCATTAACTTACAACTTCAATATTTATATAAAAATTACATAGGTAATCGAAGGAAACCCAGATGAAGAGTCAGCTCTGAACACAATTGATTATTACAAGATAAATTCTTGTTGGCGCCCATTTAAGTAAAATTCAACAAAAACAACAAAATTCAACAAAACAGCACACAACAAAACGTTTGTCTCTGGCTTGGCTTCGTGGTGTCTGTTTCTACAGAACAGCAGATGCAAGCAAGCAAGCGAGTTGATCTTCTGAAAGGGTTCGATCTCGACTAACTGAGTCTGTGTTTTTTGTTTGTTGGTACTTACTATGTTTGTTTGAGCCTTCTTTTACTCAATAAGTGGTTGTTGTGAGCTGAAGGTTTTTTGAGTTTATCTTTATTTGGACCTGGTTGAGATTGAATCTCCGCTGGTAGGTCCTGTGGCTCTTGCTCCCAATCCGTTTCTCAATCTGCATGAATATCTTGGTTTGGTTTATGTCACTGCACTTTGACCCTGACAGTGTGGTTAGGTAGTGGGTCGTTGGGATTTGGACTCATCCTGGGAGGAATACTAGTACTCGGTCCTGGACGTGGGTTTGGCTTGGTATATTTCTTCGTGGTCTTGCTGGAGGTATTGGAAGTGGAGGCAAACCGATTCCTTAGCACTCATTGTTACAGTCTGTTCTTCAACAGAATTGTTTTTGATAGACAATACTCCTTTTACACTTCGCATCTTCACATTTGACAACAAACATCAGCCTTAATGATGCAGTGTGATCAAACTCCGACAGATGGAGCTGTACACATACTTGCTTTGTTTATCTTAATCTGCAGCAACAGCACCATGCCATTTATTAATTTATAAAGAGCAATATATTTTCCACCCCTCAATCTACATGTCACTGCTAATAACAGTGCGGGGAGGTCTAAATGCACTCTTCCGATGTTCAAAAATCGTTACGTAACGCTGCCGAGCGCGTTTTGGCCCCTGGGAACCTGGCGCTGTAATTTTCCCGTAGTAGATGCCGGCCCCACGTGATGATATATCAGGGCCTCGCTCTCTACCTTGTCCGGCTCGGTATTTTATGACCGCTGTATGTTAATGTGAAACATTTAGATCGGAATCTCGTGCTAGCTACTTTGTGTCCGAGCGCGGCCGAGCAGTGGCGGGGTGATGGGGTAATCTGAAGGGGGTATAATTCAGCCAGAAGTGATATTGTGTTGAAAACGCTGGTGTTTTTCGAAAAATGGAAAAGTGGACTTGATAAATGCAGACGGGGTAGTATAGGCGACTTTTGTGTTCCAAGAAATTTCAAAAAATGTCTCAATTTCATAAAGACTTTTTTACATTGGGTAAGGGTCCTCTTTTTTCTTAACAAGTGTTATTAAAAAATTTTTTCAATATATCTTTTCATATAAAAGAATTGAAATGATATGTTAAAGGAAAACACTGGTTCCGTCAAGTCTGTTACTGATTTTATCAATGTTGCCGCAGAAAACAAGATGCTTTCCATATTTATACACATTACTGACGAATTTCAATTATTTTTTGCAAATATATTACGTCAATAATTTCTTGTTCACCACGGAAAGTCTGTTAGTGAAAAAATCAGTAACACACTTGATCTAACTAATATTTTTCTCAGAACAGAACAGAAAGAGGCATTGAAAAACATTTTTAATACAAAAACAACAAATGTAATGAAATTTTGATGGAAACATAGCGTGGAACCTTTATAGAAGCCACGCCACCTCCGCCACTGGCCTAATCGGCTGGTAAGCGCTGGTTTCACTGAACAGCGCATTCCTGGACAACTCGAATTCGTGTAAACAAATTCTTACACCGAAACAAAACACGACCGATGAGTGGTTGCCGCGGAATACGCGAAGTCTCAAATGCCGGACGTTTTTAAAAACGGACAGGTCCGTAAAAAAAAGGGGAGAGCATCCCAACACCACATGATTTAGCATTCCGGCAGGGCCTACATGGATAATTGCCGCTTTGGAGGGGATTACGTCGAATTAATTTCTCTAGAGGATAGCAGAATCGGGATGGATTTGGATGTTTCGGACTCTGTTTCGAAGTGATATATTGTGTGGGATATTTTCTTGTATTTATTACAAGGTTTGGAATTTGTTTTTATTCTTGAATTGTGGTTTTTAATTTTAACTGGCCCCACGTTGGGCGCCAAAATTTTTATATGCATGGAAGAAGCGATGTATTGTGTGGAATTGTTTTATATTTCTTATAAGGTTTGGAATTTTGTTTTATTCTTAAATTGTGGTTTTTAATTATGACTGGCCCCACGTTGCGCACCAAAATTTTTATATGCATGGAAGAAGCGATACATTGTGTGGAATTTCTTTAACATTTTTTATAAAGTTTGGAATTTTGTTTTATATTCTTGAATTGTGGTTTTTAATTTTGACTGACTCCACGTTGGGCGCCAAAATTTTTATATGCATGGAAAATTTGTCTGTTATAACGATTTTTTGTTTTTATACCGAATTGTGTTTTTTAATTTTAACTAATCCATAGTTAGGCATCAACATTTTATGTGGTGGAAGTTATATATGAATAAAATAAAATCACTCAATTTCATTATTTTGCTCTGAATCGTTTGGCAACTACCTTTGTGTCTTGAGCGAGTGATGTTCCTTCAGATAAACTAGGTATTCTCATTTGAAGCTAATTTTGATTTGAACTTGCAAACATAACATATTTTATTGTTATTATATTTTTCGAAAATTTATTTTTATTTCATTAAAACTACTATTTGGAAATAATCTACAATTTTTTGTTTCAAAAACCTATTTTACCTGATCACTGTTAATCTACTTTTACAAAAATACGAACATTTTTCTTGCATAATTTGCTGTTTTTAAATTTTGTTTTTCTCTTACTTTTTTATATTAATTTAAAAATATCAATGAAATATTTAGTGAAATTATGGTATGATAATTTAATCTTTTCGATAATGAATTTGTGGTTGGTATATACCGTATGCCAACTGTTGGAAATTTTCGAAAAAATGATATTTGGTTGCTTTTTTTTAAGTCAAATTCAGCCTTGTTCTTTGTATTCTGGATTATGCTTATAGTTGTTAATCTCTTCCGGATAAGCCTCGTCAATTAATGTTCCATTTTATACAAATTAACAAAATTCTTTTTACTTTTAACGATATCTGTCAAAATTTTTGTATTTTTCATACGGATAAATTAACTCCCATATACAAATTTATATATATTATAATACATAGTGACGTTTTTGTCACTTTGACAGCGATAAAAAGGTGCGTAGATTTTTATCACCGATAAAAACTCCTGTTCCTTCAAACTAAACTATACTTAGTAGGCACATGTCAGTTTAAAATGTTTCCTAATTTTGCCAGTCAGTAATTTTGATCAAAAAAACTAGCATTTGACAAAATCGCTCGACCTTCAGTCTCGCGATTTTTTCGTCTCGGTTTTTCACGTAAAATTACTGATGTGCAAAATTATTTCGTTACAAAGAGAAATTTATCCGATAAAAAGAAAAGTTTTTGTGATTTTACTGTTGAATAAACTTTTTCATCAATTTATTTTGTAATTATATGTATTACCCTAATTTAATACATGCATTTTTAGTTTTGTAAATTCATTTTCATCTTCTGTAGCTGTTTTCATTCTAACTTAAACTGAATTTTTATTCCATTAATTTAGAGATGATATATGTTCTAATACAATACGTTAGGTTTAATAACGAGCGTTCAAATAAAAACGTGGTCAAGTTGGTTCTGAAAATTTGGACGTAGGGCGTAGCGTATAGCAAATGAACTTAAACGTCATCTGTCAAAGCGCTATATCGCCGCTATCAATTTGAATATTTTCGTTTTAAAAAGCGTTTAAAATGGTGTTTTCTCAAGAACAAAAAGTGTTTATCATAGAGTCCTACTTTAGAAATGGACGCAAGATTGATGGAATATGGAAGTATTCTATTGAGGAATGTTTCATAGAATTTCAAAATCAATTTCCCGGCGTTGTTGAGTACAAAATTTTTCAAAGTGCAGTTCAGCGTTGTGTTAATGTTTTTCGTGAAACGGGCAGTGTAACAAGAAAAGAAGGAAGCGGCCGACCTAAAAAGCGGACTGAAGAATTAAAAGAAAATGTCCAACAAATAATGGAAAATGCGCCAAGAACTTCTGTACGTGTTTTATCACAAATGGTGGGAGTATCAGTCGGTACCTGCCACACAGTGTTAAAAAAAGATTTGCGTTTGTTCTCCTATCGTTTAACTTGTCAGCAAGAACTTCATGAAGTTGATTTTCCGCGACGGGCTGTATTTTGTGAATGGTTTTTAAACAACTACGGTGAACTTCATAATATCACCTTTTTTTCTGATGAAGCCTGGTTTCATTTAAGTGGTTACGTAAACTCACAGAATATGAGAATGTGGTCTTCTGAAAAACCAGATAACTTTTTTGTCGAGGGCCCTCTACACGCTCAAAAAATTGGAGTTTGGTGTGCTCTCAATCGAAGGAGGATTTATGGACCTATTTTTTTTAATGGTACTCTTACTGCGCAAAGGTATAGAGAAGAAATTATCGCTCCTTTTGTTAACCAGCTGGAAGAAAACGAAATTACAAACTTTTACTTTCAACAAGATGGCGCAAGGGCACATACGGCAGGCGAGACGATGAATATGTTGAGGGAAGTTTTCCAAAATCGACTAATAAGTCTCAATGCTGAACATGAATTTCCACCGAGGTCATGTGATATTACGCCGTGTGATTTCTTTTTGTGGCCTTACCTTAAAAACACTATTTTTGAACTGCCTATTCCTGATTTAAACCATCTGCAGGCTCGACTTATAGACAAGATTCGTGAAATTAACAATACCCCGAGCATCTTAGAAAATGTCTTTAATTCTTTGAGGAACAGGTGTGAAAAGTGCTTGGAACAAGGAGGGGGACACTTTCAGCAGCTGCTTTAATTTATTGTTATAACAAGGAGGGGGACACTTTCCGCAGCTCCTTTAATTGTTTGTTATTGTTATCACGATTATTCTTTAAAATAAAGTTATATAGTCATTAACGTTATTGAAACTGACAGCTGCCATACAGCTCGTTGAGAAATGAGGTTAAGTTGGTCGCTATAAGCTACTCCCTACGTCCAATGTGTCAGAGCCAACTTCGACCACGTTTTTATTTGAACGCTCGTTATAATAAAGAATTTGTGATCCTTTCTTGCTTAGGCGAATATTCGTGAATTATAAAAATATTCGCTAGTAAATGTGAATGTTTGCTAAAGAAATATACTCTTACTAATCATCTAAAATTTTTTTAAGAGAAATTATTACTTACTATTTGGCCTCTCGGGGTAACTAAACTAATGGATTATGGCACAAAAATTTCACGAATAAATTTGTCAACGTAAAACTGGATTCTCGTATTAAATAATCTACTTAGACTTCTAGAATTATCATAGAACTGATTTTTTTGCCTTCTGGTGTTCGGAAACAAAGCTTGTTCGTCGCAGACGCTAATGAATATCCTTTTAGGAGCAGAAAAGTGGGCGACTCGTGCATATTTTTATTTCATTAAGGACGCTTTTCCGTTAAAGACTTCTCCTGTCTTGTTTAAAAGAAACTCGTGGATATTAGCTAATTACGAATGCGAGAAAGTAACGTTTCATAAAATTTTCCTTAGAAAACGGCATTTTCTTCACTCGAGACGCCGGGCTCTTTGATGTGCTAGACGTTCTCTTAATTGTCAGCGAGGAAGTTTGGCTTAGCTCTGTCTTCCTGCTTGCTCGCTAATTAATTTTAATGATGTTATTGTATCAACTACTTAATAAGAAATTCTGTATCTTCGGGGGTTGCTTTGCGGAGTTCGCCCATTGTACATAGGAACGATCCGCAATTTGACAAATTCGTTAAATTAGGGTGTTATTTACCGACGTTCTGACTAATTATGAGGATCAGTCTCTTCATACTGCCTCGAGAAGGATGGCTATACGCCAACGCTAGAAAAAGACAATGCCTGAGGATTCCAAATGACAATTCAAAAGGTAAGAGAAAATATTGTGTGTCTCCATGATGAACCTAGACAGTGTTTAGCTCTGTGGTAGATTTTTTCACTTCAATAATTATTCCGAATCCAACCGAAGAAATCCAGAAAACGAGATACCGGGGTTTGATTCAGCAAAAAACGATGAATGCTACGATACACGAAAGCCTACAAATTCCGAAATGACCTCTGGACCTTCTGGCATCAAGGGCAGCGTTGCAAGAGTGGTGGAACCAATTAAATCAGTTGGCTCACGTTTTAGGACGGAATTTTACATTTCGGGGAAGACTGCCGCCCATAAAACCGAGAGCAGACAGCGAGCACCGCCGAAAAAGGCAAGAGGAAAATAAATTTATTTTAATATCTTGACCGAGAACACATGTTACGCGAGCTCCGCGAGCGGCAAGGAATATCCCCGCAAAAACAAGCCCGATATCGAAAATATTTGTAGAAGGGAATGACCGACCACCGGAAATATGAAGAGATCGAGTTGCTGAGTCGCAGAGCAGGTCGCAACGTCTGTAGTTCAGTTAAAAATGAAATAATGTTGAAGCTTTTGTATCGAATAAGAAGATTAATGCAAAAATGAAGGAAAGATTTACAATTTAATGCTTACAGAAGACATTAAAAATTAGTGTGCCACGTTTTTTTTGTTCTTAGGGAGGTAACACATGAAACAAAAAACGTTTATCAGAAAATAAAAAACTGGTGTGGAAAAATGAGTCACATTTACAATTATTGAATAAAAGTTGATTTACCAACAAAAGTATGAGGAAATCAGATTGAAGAACAGAGATGACGGACTGTTATAAGGAAATAATCTTGAAACCTTTATATTGAATAATATTATTGAATTGATGAAGAATACATTTACAATTTACTGTTTATACATCGGTACACCGTATAGCGACGTTTTTTTGCTTTTAGGTGGACCATACACGATACAAAAAACGTTAACCGGGAAATAAAAACGTGGCGTGAAATAATAAAACAAATACGTAACGTTACTTGACTATTAGTTGCCCATTAGAAACATGAAGAAATTAGGTTGTAGAATCACAGTGTAGTCTGCAACACTGTCGTTACTTTGAAAATAAAACAATCTTAATTAATGAAAATAAAGCCTTTGGGCTTAATAAAAAAGTTAATAATTGCTAATGCGCAAATAAACACTTATATGTTAAAACCATCTATTTGACATTGATATATTGTGTGTGTGGTGACGTCTTTTTGCTCTTAGGCGGGCCGTACACGAAACAAAAAACGTTTATTATAAAATAAAAACGTATTGTCATCAAACCCAAGGAATGTTTATTTTAAAAAATCAACCGTCCTTTGCATGAAGATCCATGATCAGCGTGTCTTTTATGTCTTTCGCGTGGTATAATTTTCTTTTAAGTGTATTCCCAGTATATACGACATGTAAGAACCGGTCCTCATATTCAATTTAACTGCTATTAAGCGTATAATAAAATATAACCGAAAAAAGGCCCCGACTTAAGGCATACACGTTATATGCTTGTCTCTATATTAATTTTAATATAATATGTAACACAACTAAACAAAAAATCGTTATTAAATTAAACCTTGAAACCGACGTATTTAATATATCATGTTTTTTGGGTCCCTCCTCCCAATATTGTAAAAATCGACAGTCATCGCACGGTTATTAAATTTTCTTAAAAACATCAGAAGCGGCTTACAGGGCCCGAGGCCAGTGTGACACATCGAGAAAAAAAACGTGAGTGATTTGCATCGGAATTTTTTTATTAAAAAAGACACCAGATGCGGATTTAGTGCTATTTCTGTCCTCCATTATTCTGGAACTAATGAAGCAAGTGGTGATTTGGAAGAAACACATTACCGTAACGTCAATTTTTTCCCTCATTAATCCTCAAAGGGGCCTAATTCCTTTTTTTCCCACTTGGAACACGGGTCTCTTAACTCGTTTTTGCTTAATTTGTTTTATGTCCCCTGCTTTTTCGTACAATCCGAACTGATTGCTGGAGGTTGAGACGTAGTAATTAAATGCTTCTTGTACCTAACCGAACTGGATCCCTTCTGTCTTTATTCGTGTTACTTGCGGGTCGCGAAACCGACAGAGAGGCACGTATTCGTCAAGAAGTTGCCGAGGTAACGCGGTTGCAGAGCTTGAAGAGCCACAACCGAATTAGACCAGCATTATTCGTAATGAAATTAGGTCTGTGGACTCGCAGGCCTAGCCGGATGGAATTGAAGAGGTATTAGTAGATTTGGTGGAGCGTTTTGCATACTTTTTTCATCGATTGTGATAATTCAAAGTCTGTTAGTGGGTTATAGTTAGTTTAACATTTTAAATAATTCAGGAAATCGTGTGGTGTCGGTTTTTGCTTTTAGGCGGACCATACGCGAAACAAAAAAACGTATAACAACAAAAAACGTTCTCAAATAAAAGAGAATGTATCTGTTTCACCAAATAGGTGTAATACATAATTGAAAATAAAAAAATATGTTTTACTGTTAAAAATGTAGAGATTGGGGTGTGTCCAGACAATTGTAAATTATGTTAGAATAACAGTAAATTAGTAAAATGTACAGATATTTGTTATTATTATAAAAACATTGTTACATTTTAAATAATACAGAAATATAGATATTAAGTATTCTTCTCTCTTATGTTGGCCATACACGAAGCAAAAAACGTGTGACAAAAAACGTTTACCGTAAAATAGAAACATGGTGAAAAAAAAACGTTCTACCATAAAAAAATGTAGGAGACAAATGTTTCTGATTGGGATGTGCAGACAATTGCATATTACATTAGAATATTAGCAAATTAGTAAACGGCATATATGCATGCTGATATTATAATAGGAACATTGTTACATTTTAAATGACGCAGGAATATATGTTTGAAGTGGTTTCTCTTAGGCTGACTATATACAAAACAAAGACAGACATTTTACTACTATTTACGGAAAATTGAAACATCGGTGCATCTAAAATAATAATGCAGAAATATAGATATTACATTTTTTTCTCTTAGGCTGACCATACACGGTACAAAAAACGTATGACACCAAAAAACGTTTATCGTAAAATAGAAATATGGTGAGAAAACTGTTCTACCATGTGTTTTTGATTACATAACTGAAAATAAAAAATTATGTCCTCCTGCTAAAATTGTAGGTGTCAAATGTTTCTGATTAAGGTGCACAGACAATTGTATACATACTACATTAGAATATTAGTAAATTAGTGAAAACTACAGATATATGTTGTTATTATTATAGAAACATTGTTATATTTTAAATAACGCAGTAATTTATAATTGATGTGTTTTTTCCTCTTGAGCTGGCCATACACGGTACAAAAAACGTGTGACAACAAAAAACGTTTATCATAAAATAGAAATATGGTGAGAAAACCGTTCTACCATTTGCAGTGTTTTTGATTACCTAACTGAAAATAAAACATTATGTCCTCCTGCTAAAAATGTAGGAGTTAAATGTTTCTGATGGAGGTGCACAGACAATTGTATACATATTACATTTGAATATTAGTAAATTAGTGAAAACTACATATATAATGTTGTTATTATTGTAGCATCGTTGTTTTTTTTTTAATGCCTCTTATTGTTGTTTTTTTTCCTCTTAGGCTGGCCATACACGGTACAAAAAACGTGTGACACCAAAAAATGTTTATCGTAAAATAGATACGTGGTGAGAAAACCGCTCTACCACACGCAGCGTTTTGTGTTACATAATTGAAAATAAAAAATCTCCTCCTCTATTAATGTCGGTGATAAATGTGTCTGATAGGGGGATTAAATCCCAACTTTTTCGGTAATCCCTCCCGGTTGAAGACGTTTTCAATTACGGGCGACGTTAGGCAGGGAGGATTATCGAAATAAAAGGTGAACAACTGTGAAAAGTATTTATTTGGCCTTTAATGTATGATAATGCGCAGTCCAGACAGCGCTAACTGAATAATTCATTTTAGAGAGATCAATTCTGGAGATGTGTATATGATGGTCATATATTAAACCTACTTAGCTGGACGTACTGGGAATTTTTATTCAGAAAGATTATTATAAAGTATGTGAAACAGAGATGCAACGTTTTCTTCCAACAAGATAAAAATAACAAATTATTTTAGATTCTTCCTTATTTAGCTACAGACTTTCATTCATCAAAGGCCATAATTTTATTAATTACAGTTATTAAACTATGATGTAACGGGTCGTTAATCGAGACAAACAATTGTACAACGGAAAAAGTAGAGTTCAAATAATTGCGGTACCCAATTCTGCCTATTAATGCCGTAGGATCTTCACACTTGCGGCAATTAGAGTCGATTTAACACATAACAAGAAAATTATAGTGATTTGCGGTGCACAATTTCGTGTGCAAGGCACCACTCATTAAATGTGGTGACTATAGAGACTAGGTCCGTATAAATAAATACAGTTATTTAACGCAGATAACCCTAACGAGGGTCCAACTTATTTGGGCGTCCTAGAAAGGGTATATTACGATTATAGAGACCCAAAGCTGGCTCTGTAATTATCAGGAAGGCAGGGGGGTTCGGAGTAAACGTAAAAATTGGTGAATAAGGATGGATTTGGGTTAAAGTATTTTTAAAATTTTGAACTGAAATGATTTGAGAGTATCCCTGTTTCACAAAAAAAAACGGTAGAATATAAAAAAATTAAGACACACATGTTGATTTGTTGCAAGAAGTGTATAAGTTATCGAACTGAATGGAAATTGCCCAACGTTGTTCTTCCTACACTGTAAAAAAATTTCACTCCGTTTGTTTACAATGTATAAAGTTCTGCTTTGAGAACAGGGATACTACAGACAGATTAAAAGACGGATGACGTGGCAACATGGAAGTGATTTACAGGTATTTTCAGTCATATCTTTTCAAAAAAAATAATGCAATGAAATTTTGGTACAGCTATCTTTTTGAGGATTCTGCACACATCAATGTTATTAATATCAACGTCATTAGTATACCATTTGGTAGGGATTAGTTACGAACGTATCTAGTGACGTTTTATGACATAATAGTAGAGGAAATAAAGCACTGAACCTTCGAAATTTTTCGATCAAGTCGTATCAAGATGGGGTTTTTACATTTGGTTTCTAAAATTATGTGAAAAAAAGTAGCAAGTATTATGTTTTTAGTGCAAAATGCATCCGGAAAATGTATAACTCGGTTAATAATGCCAGGAATGGACTCAAGTCTGGGTCCTGGGGGTTTTCGAGGTCGCTGATCCCGAATATGACCTTCAAATTGGTCCATCGCTGACCTGGAGCTTAGGATTGATGATGAACGTCATCTCCGAGGCTGCTCCTGAATTTCACTCTTAAATGCAACGAGACTTGACACCCGGAGGTTTTTCGGGTCGCTGATTCCTAATCTGGCGTCGGCGAGCACTCCCCGGACACCTGGTGCACCGGAACCTGGACATGGACGTCATCTCCGAGAGTTTTCCTGTAAATTTCGCGTAAACGAGCCGAAAATTGCATCAGGGGGTTTTTCGGAGCTCTCTTTTCGAAATCATCTTATAATATGACGTATGCACGACTGTAGGCCCCCAGACGGGATCAACGATCTCGAAAACCCCCAGCACTCTGATTTTTTTACATTAAAAAAGGGTATCTTGATTAAATCGCTGAGAGCGTGCCTCAATTGATTTACCAAAGTAAACCAGATTCTACTCTGCAATATACAGGGGGCTGGAAAGGAAAGGACCATATATTAAGGGTAGTTTTCTGGGAGGAAAAAAAATATATAAAGATACTTTAGTAAACTTTTGCATCTTTATGAAGCTTTGTTAGCAAGTATTAAAACGGAATAAAATGAATTTTTCTAACTTTTTAAATAAGAAATATATCGTTTTCTTTCTAATTTCTGGATACCCTGTACAGGGTGATTCACTATATTTTGACCTTTTACTTTTTTGTTTTAAGAGTTATAAAAAAATGTGAAATATAAAAATTGTTCGTTTCTGACGTTTTCAGCAAAGGCGCCGTTTTTAAAATGGTGTTCTACACCGTAAAAGATTTAACCTTAGGAATAAAATTTCTTAAAATGTCCAGGGTGAGGTCACAGCTAGGAACCTCTAGCAGGTGACCAAAACTAACTAAACCTACACATGTATTGCCTTTAAAAACTTATCAATGTCAAATTTTAATACATTATGGCGTTTTTTGTGAAAAGTTATGACTGAAAGTTGACTTTATAAATAATCTTTGACGTTTTGTATCTCAGAAATAGACTATAGACCCATGGCTCATAGAAAAAAAGTTTATTTTTCATGTTCTATTTATTGTATGAATTTTATGCACGAAAATTACCGAATTATTGTCAGTAATAATTTGAAATGTCTTCTGTATTCCAGTCCCTTAACATTTTATGCAAACAGTCTTGTAATTATAAATTAATTCCAAATTACAATCGTTAAACGCAATTAAGCTCTTTCCCGGTCGGATAAAAACGTTTTTTCCGGAAGGGTCACGGGCTGCACCGGATTAACTTCCATTTCGTGACCGCACAAAAGGAACAAAAACAATTTTACAATTTTTAATAAAGCCCCTCTGGTGCAGCCGCCCCTTTGCGGTCGGCCACAGATGCCGTTTTATTGGGGATAATACTAAGAATGTCTAATTCAGTTTCCCGGCTCCGGGCGACTCCGGGCTTAATTAGATCGGATTTAAAAAGCCGGTACAGCACGCTCTGCCCTATTTATAGTTGGCTGGTGGGATAACAATGGCAAAGGAAGGACGGAATTTTATTTTATATTCAATTTACTAGAAATTTCCCATACGCAAAGCACCTTATTGGGTATAAAGGTGATTCAAAACGTGCGTAAAATAACACAGGCCGACGAGTTTTTAACCCAACAACACGAATATACTTTCCCGAAGGATTTCGGTGCGCTGAACTCGAATCCGAGGTCCAAATTTCTCAATTGGCTCCGGTTTTCGAGATATCCTAACCTAAAAGTGCGAATTTTTTACATATTTGAGGTTATGTTACATGGAAATGTTTCTTTTTTGCTGAAACCATTAATGAGGTTTTAAAGTACTATACTTACTAAAAGCACTTGGATTTAAACGCTCAATCTCAAACTCATAAACCCAACCCATAAACCCTTAACCTATAAACTCTAAACTCCTAATGAGTTTATCACATCCGATATTCTGCTGCAGCGGCATTCGTGTTTCGTAAATATTCTCTATATAAAACCACCATTTCCGCACATTCAAAATTCGTAAAATCTGCCATTACGACCGACACTCGAAACAATCCGAAATAAACTACTGGTTGTATTGCATTCTGCATACTTTCTGCATATCCCCTCTCCATATGTACGATGTGATCTCCAAATTTGTGGGAAAACAATGCGAAAGATGCGATTAACGGTGGTAGATTTTAATATTTTATTATTTATGTGGTTCCGACCATTGCAAAGTATATTAAAGTATTATTAAGTCATTTTGTAAAAGTAACAACCATATTCAATGCTTATAAATATTAAAATCATATGCAAATAGCTGCCAGTTTGAATACTGAACTATATCTGGCATGTCATTTACGATAAAAGAGAATAAAGGTCCCAGATTCGACCCCTGCTGTATTCCTGGAAATGTAAAGAAGATTATGTGTCTGTATACAATATACAGTTGTCGTTTCTCTCTATATTATATAAACTCGAATTTTAACAGTATATTTAACATATTTAGGAATAGATTTAACAGTTTATAATAAAGTTTTTTAAATAGTATAATATATTGAATAACTTTATCAATGCTTTAGTAAAATATGTAGACAGCATCTACTTAGCTATTTTTAACAACCACATTAATTTCAGTTTGAATAAATTGATTAAATAATAACACAGGCATACAAAAAAAACGATGGAGCCAACAGAAATCACGTCAGGATTATTCCTTAATCTCAAAAATTTCTCAAAATCGCCTTACTCCCGTCTCTGCACTGTTCTCACTTCAACTATTTAGGTTTCCTTCCAGAATTCCCCACCTAAGCGTTTGTTTTTGTGCTACCTTCAACCAACTGTCAATATTACGTTTTCATTATTATACAACACCCACGTAACGTGGGACGTCGAAGTTGATACGATAAGTACGGTTTTGCACAAAGTTCAACATTAAAAGTTTTACAAAGTTCCTATAAGTCAAATGGAAGTGTTCAGTTCTATACAACTACAATTAGCTATGTTTATGCCCGACAGTCAACTTCCGCATAATGTGGATTCTTATTAAGTATTATATGAACAAAAAATACTTATAAAACAAAAAGGCATAATAGTTTGTTTCGTTCATCATGTACATTGATTCCATTTTGAATGTAAGCCGCTCTATTAGAGGCATCAGTCTATTAAACGATGTAAAACTAGGGTTAGGACAAATTTTAAGCGCATTTGTCGCTCGGGCTATAAATCAGACGGCTCGCTCTAGCTGCAACAAAGTATCAGAGTTGTAATCCATCTGAATCGGTTTACATAATATTGTAATAACTCCCTCGAGCCTCCGAGCCAGCTGTTCCTTTTAATAATCGTGGGCGGCTCTCTTGTTATATACAGGCTCGTTTAGGTCAGTTGTATACACATGCAAATGACAATACAAATATTTTTCTGCATACAACAGAACTTTGCCCAAAACCCTAAGCAACCATTCTTTTAGAAGAGGTCTGTAATTGTTATTTGTTTATAGTACATATTATTTATTTATTTATAGCGATAAAATATCCAACAAGCAACAATGTAAGAGTCTTGACAGATTTGTAATAATCAAAAATTGAGAAAAAATGTCGCGTCATAACGAAATACGCTTAAAAAATATAAAAAATTAAATAACCAAGAAAATATATGTCCAGACTGTATCTGTTTCAAAGAGTCCATATTTGGGTGAATCGTATATCAACGGAGATCTTTGGCTTTTTGGAGACACAATAAGTTAAAAAAGTTCGAAAAATGTCATATTTTTCTTCCTATTTAATTATGTCATCAATTCACGTTTTGAAATGTTCATAACAATAATATCTAATCTCATTAATAAGTTTTTACCCCTTAAAACGAAAATAATAAATAAATGTCATAAGTCTAGAAACTTTTGGTTCACAGATAAGCTTCGCGAAATGCGCCAACTACTTAATTTCTACTTTGATGCTTACAAAAATGTTCCCACTTCTAACAACAAAGATTTATACAAAAAATTTAAGTCTCTGTATAGGAAAGAAATTTTCAAAGCCAAAAAACAGTCTAATGATGATTTTATAAGTAGTCATAATAATTCGCAAAAAGCAATGTGGGATGTAATTAACTCTTTTAAAGTAACCAAACCTCAAAATACTTCTGTCATCACCTCGGAGGAATTTAATGGCTTCTTTGTTAATGTAGCTGATGAACTGTTGAGTAAATTATCAACTAATGTTCCGCATTTTGGTAATTATCTGCAACGTAAGGCTCCCTTAAATAATGTCACATTTACGGTTGTTTCACCATGGGAAGTTGCTAATATTATCATTGGTCTTAAGAATAAAACAAGTGTGGATGTCTATGAATGTAATACAATTATGTTAAAATTTATAATGAATTCAATATTGTTACCGTTGACACATTTGATTAATATTTGTATTGAAAGTGATATGTTTCCCAATTGTTTGAAGATTTCAAAAGTCGTACCAATTTACAAAAAAGGTGATGCTACTGATCCATCTAACTTTAGACCTATATCCATTATACCTCAAATTGCCAAAGTATATGAAAATGTTCTTAAAATTCAAATAACTAGTTATATGGAAACGTTCCAACTATTCACTCAGAATCAATATGGTTTTCGAAATGGTTTATCAACAGTATCAGCTATTGATTGTTTAACATCGTTTATAAATAGGGGATTCGAGGAAAAGTCATATATAATTTCTCAATTCGTTGATCTAAGTAAAGCTTTTGACTGTGTTTCTCATGAGATTTTATTGAATAAGTTGCATTACTATGGTTTTTCAGCTCAGAGTGTAGGTCTACTGTCTTCCTATTTAACTAGCAGATTTCAGTATGTTACTCACAATTCAGTCAAATCTACTATATCTGAAATAAAACATGGAGTGCCACAAGGATCAGTTCTGGGTCCTCTACTTTTTCTTATTTACATTAATGAGTTTGACAGCGAAATTGTGAGCATACTCTTTGCTGATGACACCAGTATGTCTACCTCAAACTCTGATTTGACTGTGTTGCTTGATTCCATACCTCAAATTCAATCCTTAGTGAACGACTGGTTTGCTAGTAATAAACTTACAGTAAATGTCTCCAAATCTGAATCAATGATTTTTAGTCTAAGAAATATCACTGACGTTGATAATCCGGTAAGCGTCAAATTTCTTGGAGTTCACTTGGACCCGGGGTTGTCTTGGACTCAACATGTTAACTACATTTGTAATAGAGTGTCCAAGCATATATACCTACTCCGAAGCCTAGTACATAAAGTGTCCTTAACTACTTTAAAAACAGCTTATCATTCCCTGATACAATCTATTATAGCTTATGCAATCATAATATGGGGTCATGCACCTGGTAGTACACTAGTTTTCTCTCTACAAAGAAAAGCCTTACGTGTTATCTCTGGGCTCGGGTTCAGAGACGACTGTAGAAATTATTACAAGAACTTAAATATTCTTACCGTTCCATCAACTTACATATTTCAATGTCTCCTCTTTATTAAATGCAATGTGCACAAATTTCAGATCAGAAGTCAGTTTCTTACTTATGACACCAGAAATAAGAATGACCTTAATAATAAATATTGTAGACTATTGAGAACGAGGAAGGGGACTGAGTATACTGGAATAGAATTTTTTAATGCACTTCCTCCCGATATAAGAAACCTAAACTCAAGGCAATTTAAAAAGAAAATAAAGAAATACATATTGAGTCATGCTTTTTATACTTTCGCAGAATATTAAAAAAAAAAAATTTTAATTATTTTCTTGTATTGTTTTGTTAATTTATATGTCATTTTATCATTAGTTCTTCATAGAACATGACTTTACCTTTGTTCCGACGTGTGTAAGCACTTTTGTGTATGTAACACGAAAATTAGAATATAAAAAATAAAATAAATGTACTTATCTTTTCAAGAGTTGATTTTAGGCGAAAATGGAAGAGGAAAAAAATATTTGTAATTTGTAATTGGTTTTTGCTGTGGAAAATTTTGAAAATTTACAACTTTTTTTCAAAATCGATTGCAAAATTATTATGCAAAATCTGTCGAACCGATTTTGAGGAACTTTGGTGTGATGATTCTACATAACCTGAACTTTTCTTGAACCAAGTATGAAGGTCCTATACCCAGTTTAAAGACCCCAAAAAAAATTCCCTAAAAAGTAATGTTTTTTTAACCCCATTTTTGCCGATTTTTTCGATTTTTACAATAATTATCATGATTCATTCGATTTGTAACTAGTCATATTTTGTAAAATTTAATTGTAAACATTTTTTCCTCTTCCATTTTCGCCTAACATCAACTCTTGAAAAGATACATAATTAAATAGGAAGAAATATATGACATTTTTCGATTTTTTTTAACATATTGTGCCACTAAAAGTTAAGCTCACGTTTTTTTTTATGCGCCTAGAAAAATTTTCATTTCCAGTGATATTTGAAAGTCAAAAAGCCAAAAATCTCCGTGGATATACGATTCACCCAAACCAAAACAGATACCGTCAAGTCTAATAGGACAAAGGTTACTACCTATTAAACAATTCAATTTCTGAAAATTTTTTAAAGACGATCTATGTAAGGTTTTCGAAATCCTCATAAACCTAGCGAGATTTTGTTTAGGGCCTATAGGCTTTGTTTTTAAATTAATTTCCCAGTTTCGCATAGAGCTCTGTGTATACATTTGACTAAGGCAAACCTGTATACGCATCCGTCGATTGTTTCGGCGTCAGAGATAATGTATAAATTGGTTGTATATGGTTCACATTTAAATCTTCTGCGCTAACGAAATCAGCCTCCAGTGCCTATTTACATATCGTTATCGACAGGCAACCTCGATGATATACTGTGAGATATTCATTCTTAGTCTGATTAATAATAACGCAGTGTGGGAGTTCATTTAATAATAAATATTATGTAAACATGACCGCTGGAAAGGTTTTAAAGTCGTTAATAACAGATCAAGGTTGTAAACACCGCTTCTTTGTCTTAATCATTTTTTAATCTCACAAATGATTAGGAAAAGTCAACAAATATTTGTGATTTAGTTCTCCCGACAGCTCCTGTCTAATTAATGGAACGTGAAAGCTACTTTTACGTCTAAAAAAATATTCGAGATAGGACGGAGAGTTGTCACTTTCGTTTCCAAATCACTGTCCACTTATTCGGACCAACCTGGCGTTAATAGCGGCTAATGAGAAGCAGAACGCGCTGCTTTTTTCCCCAACGGACGCGAACGCGCTAATAAAAGAGCGATTAAACAGCGCTTCCCACAAGATACATGCTCGAGAATACTTAACACCAAATAAAGCCGGCGGAGTTTGCATTTTTTATCCCGTATCGGTCATAATGGGTTCTTTAGGGACATAAAACGGTTAATTTAGGTACGAATGCGACTATAGGCAGGGCCGGACTTGCCCGCTGAGGCCGTCCCCGCAAAATTCCTTGGTAGGAATTTGTGAATAAAATTTTTCACTGCAATAATGTCACTGTATCAAAATTTTCAGAACCTATATAAAGTAAGATTTAAGCAACTTAGAAAAAAACACAATTGATGATGTACTCTGCCAAAATTTAATGGTTTTCGAGATACAGGGTGTTGCAATTAAAATAAATTATTATATATATTTAAATATCTTTTAAGATACTTACACAAAATTTATGAAATTTGGGCTAATAACTTAATTATTATGGGCAAATACTGGGTGAAGAAGTTTTACTTCAGCATGGAATAGAGTAATTATAAATGAACAAAATAGTTGTATATTATAGGGGCGTAATATTAACAGTTTTCAAAATACAGCGAGTATTAATATTGGGGAGTTTCATCACAACGTGACAACATCGCTTGACCTAACGCTGCACAAGCTGGTGCATGCCACGTGTGCACGCGGCAGACTTGTCCTTCGGAAAAAATGTAAGCAACTATTATTGTGAAATATGTAAAGTAAATTTAGAGACAATTGTTTTCGAGAATAAATAAAATAAAATGTATTGATTTTGTAGTACGAAGATAGTGTTAAGCTTAAATTTTAGCTCGAATTTTAGTAATTATGAATCTCTTAAAACAGGAACTTGACTTAAGGAGGTTCGATACCGAAAAAAAAATGGTAAGAAAGTTTTCAAAATCACTGAAACCCGTTAATAGATATGCCAGCTGGCTCGTGTAAAAATATCAGATCGATTGCCAATATAGTTTTTTTGAAAAATGATATTAAAAATGATGTTCTTATACACAGGCTCTTATGGGAGTTGGAAAAAAACTAATCAAACGTGAATATTGCTCTTAAAAATGGTTAGGATGGGGAAAATAAAATTCTAATTAAAGAATTAAATATTACTAAACATTTTAAAACAATAAAAATATGCACTTACAATGTAATTATTGAGATAATGGAATAAATATATAACGTTTTGACAAATTGAACAAACATCTGATCCAATAAAATGAAAAATGGCAACACTGTACGCTGTATTTAACGCTTCGACTGACGCGCTATACCTATTTGAATAGCTCGATTATAGACTATATAATTATTCTAGTCGAAAACATATGTAGTAATAATTAATATTAAATAAATTTTTCGTGATCTAATGCAATATAATAGCAATTTGAAACAAAAATTGAAAGGATTTCGTTGCAAAACGAACAGTATAGATGTTCTGTCATAATCTTCAATTTGACAAGGCGACGTATCACTAGTATCACTATCATACATTGAACTTTTTTTCACTTTTTTCTCATCAATCCACATTCTGTTTCATACGCATTTTATATTGCTTTTCAGTCATTACTTTTCCTTTGTATCTTGGATGTTCATTCATGTTTACAGGAATAAGAGCAAAGCACAGTTGACAGTAATGACAGTTGACCCAACTTTTACCATCACGCCATGGCAGTGGCAATGATGCCAGATTTTATCAATAATTTTACAAGCTCTTAATGAATAAATAGACACTTCTATTCAAACAAAAAGTTAATTGCCGTGCATTAAACACAAAAAATATATGCAAGCTAATATGTGTTGTATAAATTTTATTTGTATATATTATATTTAGTTCGCTCAAATTAGTTATGTAAGGTTGGTACTACAACGAAACTACCGTGTTTAAGCATAGGTTTCCCTCCCGCACCGCCTGCCCCGCAAGAGATGTATCGAACCTCCTTAATCAAATTATGAATTTGAAAAATATGTAATTAAAGTTCCCAAAGATTCACGTCATCCAAATAATCATCCGTATTAAAAATAATTTAGGTACTTACCAAAAAGCAAAACTCAGTAATTTTTAAACGCACAAGTACAAAATAAACTACAACTTATGCTGAAAATGTCCATCACCATTTTCGGTGTACGCACGAC
The DNA here is from genome assembly GCF_000390285.2 of Anoplophora glabripennis. Taxonomy (NCBI): domain Eukaryota; kingdom Metazoa; phylum Arthropoda; class Insecta; order Coleoptera; family Cerambycidae; genus Anoplophora; species Anoplophora glabripennis. The sequence continues at coordinate 609,783 of NW_019416266.1, read as the reverse complement.
ACTTTCGAGTCCAGTTTTCGCGCACTCGCTGGAAAACATCTCAAGAAAAGGAAATAGTTGTACGCAAAAAACACTCAGACACGGTGCAATTCCAGATACGTTGCATCAGAAATACGCTGCTGAAGATCAGCTGCATTGGGTACACATTTTGTTTCATACACTCCCAAACAAAAAAGTCCAGATGGTTTATATCCGGACTTCGTGCTGGCCAACGTACAGGGCCATTTCGTCCTATGCACTTTTCCGGAAAGCTGGTACTTACGAAAACATTCACAAACTACACGAGAAACATGGGGAGGGGCACCATCATGCATGCAGAACATTTAGAAAATATTTGATGTGAAGCCACTGGCAAAATTCCACACGGGGCTGAAAATCGTTGTTATTTAATGCCTAAACATACATGATAGGGGTGTAATAATTGTTCCCGTAGTACACGCCACAATGTACTGTTAGATCTTCTTGGCCAATGTTGGGAGTACTGCGCCTCCGATCTTCCTCGGTGCGGTTTATGCTGTTTTCATGTTTGTCAAAACATGTTTCGGCCTTCATATGTCAAGTGGACATTCGTATAAATATTGCTGATCAGTGTGGGGGAAGGGGCGGCAAACTAGTATTTTGTGTACCATATAGGATTTGCGCTATTTTATTACTGAAAAGACGTTTGTCCTCAAACATTTCAAGTTCGGTCCTGTACGAACACCCCGCTGCCGCCTGTGTAAACTTCTCGCATTGGTGTTTCGCGCTCCAGTCCGAGCCCGAACAGGTCGTACAGATGTCTGCAGATAACGGAATAAATTTATATCATCTTCGGAGCAGCTACCAGCGTTCAGCTACGCATACGAAGCCCGTTTATGCGGGGTTTAATTAAACTTTTTCAAAAATAATCAATTAGGGAACCTGTTCGACCGCTGGCGACGTCCGCACGGGAAAAAAACCGTATGAATGCGTCCAGTCAGATCGAGCGCGAGATTATGACTTAAGTTATTAGCGTTTAATAAGAAATGTAGCGTAGTTATTTAAATTACACGAGAGCTAATAAATCGTTGCCGGTAAGAACGGTGACATTATAATTTTTTCTGTGGTCTGGATGGACGTTTTCACTTTTTCACTTGTTTGAATTCCTGGGGAAGGAGCAGTTGCGACCGGCGATAATAGTACGGGTCGCTGGCTAAACACGGTGATTATGTTGTAACAATTTCAGTTATTTTGAATTCGTTCTCGGTATGTAAATATTTGGACCCAAAATATAGGTTTTATTGCGTACGGGCTTTATGTAAATGAAGAGATTTTTTTCGGTGTAAGAGCCTAATTAGGACCCACGTACGAGTCTATCTTGGAACAAAATGTCATGCCGGTTCTTTTTAACGTCTAGAAATGTTTCCAGTCAACCAGACTCTTGTAATCTGGAGGCACTGGTCTTTATTTATTTATTAATATTTACCTAACAGCTCCTGTAGATTATAAATTCTTAGGATGTTGGATTTATTTGTTTCTCATACTTAAATCACTATGTAAATAATTATTTTTCATTCTAAACCAAGTGATAATTGTATGCTGCCATCTCTCCAACAGTTGTTGTCAATTATTAGCGAGTCTGCAAATTCAATTTGACTGAATTCGTAGTTCTAAACTAATACTGTATGGAGCAATATGGCAATCAGTTGCTATACTATGGTAATGTAGGTAATATGGTTATGAAACTATATATTAGTAATATGGCAACCAGTTGTCAGATTTCCCTTATATACCTCTCTGAACAGTAGTTGAAATTTTAATCGAGTTGAACCAAATTCTGTACTCATAGATCATAAAACTAAAACCGTATGAGAGTAATATGGCAGTCAATCTCCATATTACAGGAATAAAATTGTAGTCACTTGAAATACTGTTTCTGTACATACCAGCAGTCTACAATTGAACATTTAATTGGATTGATTTCTAGTTGTGGATCATAAAATCATGTAAGGGCAATGCGGTAACAATATTGCCATATTACCCCGATACATGTAGGTAATCCATTTATGACTGAAATTTAGTTTAGCATTTTTCTCCGCTGAGCAGCAACTCCCTATGTTTATAAACTATTACAAGATTAACAAGAAATTCCCGTTAGCAAAGATTTATCAGTCTGGGAAGCTTCAGAGATATTGTAATATGGCAACCATTTGCCATATTACTTATGTACAATTATCAGTGAAATTTTAATTATAAAATTATAACCATGTGAGGGTAATATGGTTACTAGATTGCCATATTACTCCTATAAACTGCCATATTACAACATCCCCTGTACACTATCACTGAAATTTTAATTGAATTATATTCTGTAGTCGCAGATGATAAAATTACAACCATGTAAGGGTAATATGGTTACTAGATTGCCATATTACTCCTATAAACTACCATATTACATTTCTATATGACCTCTTAAATGTAAATCTAGTTAAACGTCAAATACTTCCATTTTGCAACAAACTATGTTTTTATAATATGCAAGCTACAAGAATAACAGCAAGTTCCGGTATCCAAAAATTTGTATACAGTTTGAAAAGCTTCAGTGAAAGTGTAATATGGCAACTTCTCCTGTACACTATCACTGAAATTTTATTTGAATAATATTTTGTACCTAATTGTAGATTATTACATCTCTATGTGACCTCCTAAATGTAAATCTAGTTGAACGTTTTTCTGAACCACTTCCATTTTGCAACAATCCATGGTTTTGCATACTACAAGAGCATCAGCAACTTCCGGTATCGGAAAATTTGTATACAGTCTGAAAAGCTTCAGTGATAGTGTAATATGGCAAGTTCCCTGTACACCATCACTGAAATTTTAATTGAATTATGGTCTGTAGTTGCAGATCATAAAATTATAACCATGTGAGGGTAATATGGTTACTAGATTGCCATATTACTCCCATAAACTGCCATATTACATCTCTATATGACATCCTAAATGTATATCTAGTTGAACGTTTTTCTGAACCACTTCCATTTTGCAACAATCTATATTCCGGTATCCAAAAAACAGTTTCAAAGGCTTCAGTGATAGTGTAATATGGCAACTTCCCCTGTACACTATCACTGAAATTTTAATTGAATTACGTTCTGTAGTTGCAGATCATACAATTATAACCATGTGAGGGTAATATGGTTACTAGATTGCCATATTTCTCCTATAAGCTGCCATACTACATCTCTATATGATCTCCTAAATGTAAATATCTTGAACGCTTTTCTGAACTACTTCCATTTCGTAATATGGCAACCAAATTGCCATATTACTCCTCTAAAATGCCATATTACTTCTCTAAATTGCAGTATTGCTTTCTAAACGTAACCAAACTATGACTGGAATTCAATTGAGCGTTTTTGTCAACCGCATTCCATTTTAGCGCAATCCCGTACGTTGATAAACTGTTACAAGATTAACAGGAAGTTCCCGTTCCCAAATATTTATGTACAGTCTAGAAAGTTGGGAACAAATTGTGGATTCCGGGGTAAGACGTCGAACAGAACGGTGCGGCGGGCCGCCTTCCCTTTTTGTCCCGGATCGATCGTGCAGATAATAACCGGGAATTTATGCCGCACTCGAAATTTTCCTTAGTTAATTAACGAAGGTACCAGTAATCTACCACTTATCTGATGCGCCAATATGGGCCGCAGTGAGTTATCGCCAGATTATGCGTACGCCGTTTCCCCAAACGAGTGAGATATCCGCCTTGATAAATAAGTTGTCATTAGGTGGGGATATATTACCTATTCAGGGATTGTAATTAAGCGATTTCTGGGGTGGTTATCCGGAGGAGATAAGCAGGGGTGTATATTAGCCAGATGATTGTCAAGGCGTAAAGGGTTAGGATTCGAGATAAGGAGGTCCCAAGCACCCTTAATTGGCGCCTTAAAATTAGAATTAAGACTCCGCTTTAGTTTTAGAATTATCGGTTTTTGTTTAGGACAGGGAGGCTGGCATCTCTGGCCCAAAGTCGTCTCATGAGAAGTGTATGTAATCAAGAGTATGTGTCTGTTTGAAGTTGTTTGCTACAATAAATCCTGAGGTCATTGTTTTTTTGAAGTTTTTGTGAAATAATTTTTGTTGTGAAAAGTTTTTTGTTATAATAGATCATAAGGTTTGGTTTTTATCGCTTTTGTAAAACGTTTTTTGTAACAACGTATGTTCAAAAATTGGTATATTTTAAACAAAATTGACTATTGTACTGATTCTGTAACGTGTTTTTGAGCTATGAAATATTGTCGCCACAACAAAATATAGAAATTTCATGTTCTATGAAACGTTTTTATTACAATCGATTTTTTTTTAGAAATTAATATATTTTCAGTAAATCTGACTGGTGTTATTGATTCTGGCATTTTGTAAAACGTTTTTTGTAATAACAAAGGTTTTATGACATTTTCTTATTGATTTATGGGTTTTAGAACGTTTTTTGTAACAATAGATTTTTTGAGAAATCGATTTTCAGAACAGTTGACTAATTAATTGGTTGTACTTTTGTGTAGCGAGACATATTTCGTCACAAGAGAATACTGTTTTCTTGACATTTTTGCTAAACGTTTTTTTGGCAATAATGCATTTTCTTGAAAAATCGGAATATTTTCAATAAAATTGAATACCGTCACTATTGATTTTACGACATTTTCTTATTGTGCAACGTTTTTTTGTCACAACAGTAAATTATGAGTCTTAGAACGTTTTTTGTAACAATAGATTTTTTGAGAAATCGATTTTCAGAAAAATTGACTTATTATTGGTTGTACTTTTGTGTTGTGAAACATATTTCCCCGCAAAAGATTACTGTTTTCTTGACGTTTTTTTGTTAAACGTTTTTTGTAATAACAAATTTTTTTTGAAAAATCGGTATAATTTCAATAAAATTTAATAACACTATTGATTTTATCACATTTTCTTATTGTACAACGTTTTTTTGTCACAACAGTTAATTATGGGTTTTAGATCGTTTTTTGTAGCAACAGATCTTTTGAGAATTCGATTTTCAGAAAAGTTGACTTATTAGTTGTACTTTTGTGTTGTAAAACATATTTCATTACAAGAGATTACTGTTGACGTTTGACGTTTCCTTGACGTTTTTTAAACGTTTTTTGTAATAATAAATTTTTTTGAGAAATCGGTATATTTTCAATAAAATTTAATATCACTATTGATTTTATGACATTTTCTTTTTGTGCTACGTTTTTTGTCACAATAGTTAATTATGGGTTTTAGAACGTTTTTTGTAACAATAGATTTTTTGAGAAATCGATTTTTATAAAAGTTTAACTTATTGGTTATATTCATCACAACAGATTACTGTTTTCCTGTCGTTTTTGTTAATCGTTTTTGGCAATAACAAATTTTTTTGAAAAATCGATATATTTTCAGTAAAATTGTTAAATTAAAAATTTTTATTGTTATTTTGTAAAACCTTCGTGGGAAATTTTAACAGAATTAATTTGGTTATCAGCATATTGCTATTTATAATCAACAACCATTAAAAAAACTAGTCATGTCATAAACATACTCGGTAAAAGTAATTCTGGTGTGTCACTTTCTATGTTTTTAGGAAATACCACACGTTTTTTAGCTGATCGTTTTTTTCCCACTAAAAACGTTACAGTGACTGTTTTGATATGAAAAAATCGTCAACTAAACTACCAAATATATAGAAAAATGTTACTCGCGGAAGAAATGTTTGTAATGACGTTTAATGATAAATGATCGGGTAAAACTTGGCATCATCCTTTGCCTCTTATATTCCAGATAGCCGACGTAGAAGGTCGTGAGACACGTAGTATTTTAAAAATCCGGATATTAATTCATACTTTTGTTCGTCATCATCGAAACTGACATGGCGCACAAAAACCGGACTGTTGAAATAAAATATAGTGGTCGTTACCAATTCGGGAAAACCGCCTTGTGGTACATACCCCAAATTAAATCGCGCTGTAAATTACCACGTACGGCTTAGCTATTGTTCAAGTTTTTTCACTGGTCCCACAATCTCTCCAGCCATTCCCGAAAATATTTCATTTTAATGACCTTAATGCATAATATGTGTGCTCGGCTGTTAGGGCTTTTTATAAGGAGGACGTTTTAAATATGTACCTCGTTAAAATAGCCGGCTTCTGCCGCATTTCTGGGCCTTGTCCCTTGTTAACCGACATTAATTAGAAATTAAAACAATAACAGGACAGATGTTTTTACGTGTTTTGTCATTTCTGCCTTTATTACAGACAGGAAGCTCTTAAAAGATCGTTAGAACGTGTACAATGTACTTACTGAAAGGGAACTAATTGTAGCATTAATCCCGGTTTTTATAGAGCTTTTAATGGCGAACTGCAATCTTCCAATTTATGTGACAAAATGAAGACTTTTAGGCTCTTAATTTATAATTATGTGCTAACGGATACTATTAACTAGAACATAATAGTCAGATGTTTGTTTTGTTTTAGCCATAATACTTCTTTCATTACTTGCGTGAAAGTTATATCGATTTTTTATAACGTCGTGGCACTGCTTTTTATCTTAGCATTTTTAATTAAAATCGTGCTATACTAAATCATCGTCATTTGCGAACTTTAGTTTGCAATGTCCAAGGAAACGTTTTTAGTGAAAATCGTTTAATGTCACCATAAAACCTATTCCAACTAAAAATTCAAAAAGATACGACAAAGAAAATATGAATCTTAGTATTAGGCATTAATTGACAAAAACTGCTCAAATGGGTTTAATAAATTAAAGTAACGTTTTTAATAAGAAACGTTTAGCTAAAACAATAAACGTTCTGTGAACAATTTTTAGGCAAAGTATTTAATTTCTAAGTTTACAGATACTTAAAATTTTCATGAGTTCTCTAGAGATATTATTTTGTATTGAAATAACCATAAATATTTTAGTCCCTGCGTTTTGATTTAGCGAGAAAAGTTTAATCGTCTAACTATTACAATTTGCCATTATTCAGTAGAAAATATGTCGGGAGTCTTAATAAAAAAAAACTTTTGCTTTTACAGGAATTGTCAGATGAAGCAAAAAACGTTCAATACACGATTGTAACGTTTTTAATGAATTCTATATGTTCAGCTGAAGCAAAAAACGTTCCGAGGAAAAATTCAAGTACCGAAATAATTTCTTAATTGTATAGATGTGTATAGTTTTCTGCATTCTCCAAAAACATAAATCAGTTTAATAAATGAATGTAACGTTTTTAATGAAAAACGTTCAGCTGAAGGAAAGGAAAAAAACATTGTCATGGAAGGACTTAAGTACCAAAATATTTATTTCTTAACATAAGAATTATTTTAATACATGCAGATAACGTTTTAATGAAAAATGTTTAGCTGGAGCAAAAAACGTTAAGTGGAAAAAATCAAGTACCAAAATTATTTCTTAAGTATATAGATATGTATAGTTTTCTGCATTCTCCAAAAACGAGTGTGTTTAATAAATGAGTGTAACGTTTTTAATGAAAATCGTTCAGCTGAAATAAAAAAACGTTGTCAACGAAGGAATTAAATACCATAATATTTATTTCTTAACGTAAAAATCATTTTAATACATGCAGATATCGTTTTTAATGAAAAACATTCAACTGAAAGAAAGAAAACGTTGTCAACGAAGGAATTAAGTCCCATAATATTTATTTCTTAACATAAAAGTCATTTAAATACATGCAGATAACGTTTTTAATGAAAAACGTTCAGCTGAAGCAAAAAACGTTCCGTGAAAAAAATCAGGAACCAAAATTATTTCTTAAGACGAGTAGAGTAGAGCATTCTCCAAAAACATGTCAGTTTAATAAATGAATGTAACATTTTTAATGAAAAACGTTCAGCTGAAGCAAAAGACGTTAATTGGAAAAAGTCAAGTGCCAAAATTATTTCTTTATTGTTTAGATGTGTATAGTTTTCTGCATTCTCCAAAAACAAAAGTCAGTTTAATAAATAAATATAACGTTTTTAATGAAAAACGTTCAGCTGAAGAAAAGGCAAAAAACGTTGTCAAGGTACGACTTAAGTAGCAGAATATTTATTTCTTAAGTGTATAAATATCTATTGTTTTCCGTGTTCTCTAAAAACGTAAAATTCAGTTTAATATAGGAATGTACATATTAATGAAAAACGTTCAGTTGAAACAAAAAACAGTCTGTGAAAGAATTGAAGAACCAAAAAGATTTTTTTTTGTGTTTCCTAATGTTACAAAACTCAGATTAATAAACTAAAGTAACGTTTTTAATGGAAAACGTTCTGTGGAACAATTAATTTTTGTGTAAAAATATTGAATTTTTACTTGAATAAGCCGCAATTGTCTGTGTTCCCTGAAGACGTAACCTTTTGAGGAAATAGCTGTAAGCATTCTATTTTCGGTGTATAATTTTCCGCATTCGAGTTAATTAAAGACGACTCGAGCAATCCTTCTCGTGGCCTGCGTGCGTTCCCATTGATACCGATCCGGTCAAACAAGAAACGAAATAAATCAGGATCGGAAGGCGCCTGGAAAATTAAGGAGCAAAACAAATTAAGCAGAAACCACTGAAAAAATCTGTTAAACGTACAATACTAGGATATATTTCACGCGAAGGTGAGAGAAAATCGACAAAGGGAACGGCACATCCACCAGGAAGGGCCCCGTACCCCCCCGGGGGGAAGATGAATGGATGGCTGAGCCGCGCTCTAGTTGGCGCGCCATCTAACGAGCGAAATGAGAAAAAAGGGTGTGTTGCTTATGGCCCTCGTTAGCGGATACGTTGTAGTGCAGGAGAAATGTTTTATGTAGGGGTTTCTAGAATTGCCGGGATAAACGACCTGGTAGTTAAAGTACGATCGCTTCGGATTCTCGCACTCATTCTCGTGGCCTACTTGGCCGCACGGAGGGATGGTATTTAAGGAGGATCTGACGCTTCATAGCGGGGGTACAATGCAAAGAAAAATATTCTTTATGACTAGAAAGCAAGCAGGTTGAGATACTTGCTTGTACGTATTGAATAAAATCGAGTTTAAAATGCTTAATAATTATATATTTCCATCGTTCAATTATTATTTTTTACCCATTGCGCATAAATAAATGCCACGAGTTACAACAGAAACTTGGCAACAGCGCACGAGATACTGAGTTTATTATTTGTAAGTTGGCAGTCCTTGTCATGTATATAGGTATACGATGTTATGTTATCGCTCCCACAGCTTATTGCTTTAACCTAAAAAATGTCGGATGAGGAAAATTATTGGAATATTAAATTTAAAATGAAAAATTATATTAAAAATGTCATAATTTATCAAAATGCATAAGATTGTTATATGCGCTGTGATGCAAGGTATAAATATTTCTTTGTTTATATTCTGCTGTATTGAAAGTTTATACTTCGTACTTTATAAATAAAAAAAAAATTCAGCAGACATACTTCATTTGAAAATTTTCCATTTTATTTTATTATTCGAAATTGAATTACACAAATAAACACAAGTTGAATGTAATCCATTTCTAATGACTAAGTTTTGATTCGAAACGTTTATTTAAATTTCCCGCCACCTATCCCCATTCATACTCTATTGCGCTGTTGCCGTTAGTCCTTCGCGTTTATTACTTGGACAGAACATTTAATGTTTGATAACACAGCCACACAAAAAAGAAAAAGTGTCACATGGTTTTCACCAAACTAATAGGTATATCCTATAGTATTTTGACGCGATCAATCCGAATCCACTGTCAGAATTGCGCTAACACGTCACATTTTGTTCTAATCTCAAAAAATATGTCAAAAATAGCAAAAATAGGACGAAAAAGTATGAGAAAAAAAAAAAATATTTTTCACATTTCTTAGCATAGCTAAATGTAATTGGGCTCGCTAAATCCAAATCCACCTTTAGAAATCATACAGCACACCTCATTTTTTTCCAAAACTTATAAAAAATCAGCCAGAAATCGAGGTTTGCAAGAAATGAATAGAATTATGAAAAATTTGGTATGTAGGGGCTTTTAGTTTAATCACGAATTTGGATTCAAAATTGTAAAATTCAATATGGCGGACCAGATTTTTGAAAAATCAACATATTAATCCCGAGTTGGATCTTGACAGGTCATTAAAAATGGCCAACGTAGTTTAGTAAACAATTATAGACCTATAAACAAACTTTCTGGTTTTGCAAACTTTTCGAAACTTTTATCTATGATCACGCTTATTCACTGGTTAAAACTCAAATTATGGTTGGGCAACATGGATTTTTTAAAAATAGATCTGTTGAAACTAACCTCATGTATTTTCTGAATTTATACTAGACCATTTGGACAATCCGGTTCAGGTTGATGCGGTCTATAACGACTTTAGTAAGACTTTCGACAAAATTGATCATGGAATATTGTTGAATAGGCTTGTTGAGGTCGGTGTGGGTGACAGCTTACTGAACTTGATGGAGTCTTATTTGACCGAGAGATCACAGTGTGTTGACGGAATCACGTCAAATTTCACTATGATACCCTCAGGAGTACCTCAGGGATCGCACTTGGGGCCTTTAATGTTCATAATTTATATTAATAAAATAAAATAATGTCTTAATTATTGTAGTTTGTTAGGATATCCTGATGATTTTAAGCTATTTTTACCTATTCGTGATGTTACTGATTGTTTAAAACTTCAGAACGATCTTGACGGTTTTGTAATTTTTTTGTAAAAACAATAATTTGTTTATTAATATCGACGAATGCCATATATTCACTTTTACTCGAAATAAACATCCTTTCCTATATCAATATAGTATTAACGAGTTAATTTTAAATCGTTAAAGACCTTGGAGTAATTTTTGATAGTAAAATGTTATGATGCCCATATTAATAAACTAATATCTAGTACACTTAAGATACTGGGTGTCGAAACAGTTCACTAATTCTAAAGCCATATTGCTTTTATATTACACGTTTGTATTTAGTAAAATGAATTTTGCTTCAGTTATATGCAATCCTCGATATAATACATATATTAGTCGCATTGAAATGATTCAACATACATTTTTAAAATGTTTTTCTTTTAAGTGTACACTTGTCATATAATAATAATAATAATAATAATAATAATAATAATAATAATAATAATAATAATAATAAT
>NW_019416266.1:579552-598190 GCF_000390285.2 Anoplophora glabripennis | reverse complement strand
TTGACAAATTTGAACAAACATCTGATCCAATGAAAGGAAATATGGCAACACTGTACGCTGTATTTAACGCTTCAACTGACGCGCTATATTTGAATAGCTCGATTATAGACTATAAAATTATTCTAGTCGAAAACATATGTAGTAATAATTAATATTAAATACATTTTTCGTGATCTAATGCAATATAATAGCAATTTAAAACAAAAATTGAAAGGATCTCTTTGCAAAACGAACAGTATAGATGTTCCGTGATAATCATCAAGTTGACAAGGGACGTCTCACTATCATATATTGAGCTTCTTGACAGTTATCATATGGATTCTCGGTTTGCATATTTTACTTTTTTCTCATCAATCCACATTCTGTTTCATACGCATTTTATATTGCTCTTCGGTCATTACTTTTCCTTTGTATCTTGGATGTTCATTCATGTTTACGCAATACGAATGCGCGCAAAGCACAGTTGACAGTAATGACAGTTGACCCAACTTTCATCACCACGCCATAGCAATGTTGCCAGATTTCATCCATCATTTTACAAGCTCTTAAATGAATAAATAGACACTTTTATTTAAATAAAAAGTTAATTGCCGTGCATTAAACACGAAAAATATGTGCAAGCTAATATGTGTTGTATAAACTTCATTCGTATATATTATATTTAGTTCGCACAAATTAGTTTATGTAAGGTTGGTACTACAACGAAATTACCGTGTATAAGCATAGGCTTCCCTCCCGCACCGCCTGCCCCGCAAGAGATGTAACGAACCTCCTCAACGCGTACACTTGTCATATAATAATAATGACAATAATAATAATAGTAAAGCACTGCCGAAAATGATGGATTTATTACTTCATACCACTTCAAAACAGACTGTGAATAAGAATTATTAGGAAATAAACGAACTGTTTTCTCGGTGTGTCAAATCCAGTCATACCCGCTGCTGTGCGGGTACTTATTTATTGAAGGAAATCTAGTGCAAGTAAGCCGATATCGGGGGATCAATCATATTTGTAAAGCCATCAAAGCGTATCGGCTTCCGAGAAACACAAATACAAACTGGAACAAATTGACAGACCGACATTACGCTGTCGAGCGCCGCCCGCCGTAATAAGTACTTTTCCCAATGAAAATTTCTCTTTAAACGAGCCGGGAGAGCGATACATTATTAAGCGGTTGCCGTTACGGAACTCCTGCGTCAACGTTTCTCAAATTGACTGCCTTTGTCTGACGTCGGGTTAGGTGGCGTAAATAAAAAAGGCTGAGATAGTAAAAATAAGACGTCCCTTACTGCGGACCTATATTATTTTTCCGTCCCCTGCGGATCGCATTGTGATTTTTCATGTCACGTAGCGCGGGCTCGACAACACAGGGAATTTTTTATCACTTCGTCGAATGATGCGACTAATGGTAATCACCGGATTGGAAAAGGGGGAGTTGGACTGATACGCTCATGAAAAAAGACACCTGCAGTTGTAGCCCACAAGTAAACTACACGAAATGAGTGAGTAAGAGCTTATTGTACAAGGCGTACAGTGCGGAAAACTTAAGGAGAGGGGATTCCTTGTTCAAAATTAGCTTTTCACAAAAAAGAAAAGCTCATCGCTTCCTGCTTGAGGGTTTATCGCTGTTTCAAAAGACAAGAGAAAAAAATTTGTTTAAATATTTTCCTTATTAAATGTAGAAATAGTTACAACAATGAAAATTGTACTAATTAAATTTGACATTTTAACAAAAAATAGGTAGTATATCTATATTAGGTGTCTGGAAATAAGGATTTTTCCGTGCGCATATGACAAAGAAGTCATGTCATGCAAGCACGGAGAAATATATTTAAGGACGTGCAATGAACGGTATTTTTTAGTATACACTAATGCAAAAGGGCCAAAAGAATTTCCGAAATTTTTCCGTGATTTTTGACAGACTGTGTTTAGGGAAAAAATGGTCGTATCGGGAATTAAGAAAAAGCATTTTGAAACTCTAAGATTGTAGTTTTCAGATATTTCTGTAGAAATGTTTTAGGAGCTACGGTTATCACGCAATTCTAAGAAATAGCGCGTCAAAAAAATTTTGCAAATTTTTTTTTTCGAGTCCACGGATTTGGAAAATTTTTTTTCAAGTAAGCCGTTTCATGGACCAGATAGCTTGTTTACTCAGCTTCAATTTCCTTCTTTTTAAATTTCGATACGACCATTTTGCATCGAAATATCGGATTTTTAATGGAAAAGAATCCTTTTGTCTTCAATAATCGAAATCTCGGTCCTACAGAGAATTGAAGGGCAGTTTCGAAAACTGCAATAAATGTCTTATAACATGCTGACACAACTTTTTGGAAAAAAAAAAATTTGTCATCTTTTACACGAATTTTAAAAAACAGGAAAAAAGGGTAATTTATGTTTTTTTAGAAACTTGACGGCTAAATTAGAAATATTCACGAAATAACTAATGTTAAGCATGACTTTTACAGTTCGATATGCCCAGAAGAACCCTGTAAAGTTTCATCTCGATCTAGCGAACCGTTTCTTTGTTTCAAACAGTCAAACTTTTGAAAAAAATTAAAGGGTCACGTTTTTTGAGCTTAAACACATCATGATCATGATTAAAATGGGAAAAAAATGTTTTTTGTCTAAGCTCAAATAACATGACCCTATAATTTTTTTCAAAAGTTTTTGTTTGAAAAAAAGAAACGGTTCGCTAGATCGAGATGAAACTTCTCAGGGTTCTTCTGGGTATATCGAACTGTAAAAGACATGCTTAACATTAGTCATTTAGTGAATATTTCCAATTTATCATCGAGCTATGACCTCACAACGTATGAAAAAAAAAAACAGTTTTTACTCGTAACTGGGAAATAGCTGGAAATATTTAAAAAAAATATGGGTGCTTATACCTCGGAAACGACTCAAATTTCAAAAATGTTTCCATTGTGGGGGATTGGTGATCGAGTGCAAAAGGCGCGAAGTCCACATGTCAAAAAAAAAAATTAAAAATCAGGACCAAGGGTGTGATAGATAGAATAAAAAAAGTGGTTATACTATAATATAATAATTAAAAAAATCTTCCCACATCCCTGGTTCTGATTGTCCGCTTTGCGTTAAATGCCAAATGTCCAAAGTTCGTGAAAACAAAAAAGTTATCAAAAATTGCAACAGCAGGTTCCAATAATTTTACTACATTATTAAATTTTCAGGAAAATTAAAAATCAAGGAACTTCTCTTAAGGGAATTTTACGTTGTTTAATTTTTCTGAATACCCTGTCACAAATATGAGCACTGTCAATGGCATGCATGATATTATGCAACACTTGTGTCAAGAAACTGCAATCTTTTACGTTATTAAATACAGAGTATTCAATAAACAATATGTGATTTGCTACATTTTTACACAACCTCTATAATGTAACATAGATGTTTAACATAGTGCGGGATAACTGTTTAATTTTTAGTTTTAATTGTATTTTAGAACAGTTGAAAAAGTTAATTGTAATTGATTTAGTTGCAAGATGCAATTAATATAGATTAATCCAAATAAATTAATTGCAACGTGCAATTAATAGTTGAATTGCAGTTAATTTTAATTGCAATTAAATTAATCGCAATTACTTGATTGAAAATTTAATTGATTAATGTCCAACACTATTATTTTTGTTAATTAATATTCATCTACCCAGCTTCTGCTAAATGGCGTACAGTGATTTTTGAATTTAATTTTTTTTCTTAAGACCTGTTTTTTGAAGAAATCATTGTTCATTTTGAGGTATTTCATTTCTACTAACTGAGATTAATTTGTACCATATTTTTAGTCTAAGAAATTTTTAAAACAGAAACAATTATAACCACTGTAGTACTTGATTATAACACATGATCTCTTACCACACAAAACTCTTGCATAATGATATTTTAGATTTCTTTTATATTCACTGGAATAAGTTTTTCAATATTTAAATTTATTAATGTTTGGTTACAATCAAATTATGTTACTAATTTTCGAATTACGAATTTTCAACACCGAAATAAGAATTTTAAAAGTATTCCACAACAATTTCGATAAAAGCTCACTACAATTTTGAGTGACGTCCCTGCTCTTAATAAGAAATTTTTGAGATGCAAAAAATCGACTCGTACAAAGTGAATCTAAATCGACAAAAGATCCTTAATGATAATTAATTTTAGTAAAGCATCATAATTTTACCACATTACTTGTTGCAGGGAGTACAGTTGCTTCTTTCCTTTTATTTTCCACTAAAATTACCTCGTAAATATAGTTACCTCCTTTTACAGCTGAGACAGATAGCAATCATTAATTTATTGTTAAGTAAACAAATGAAAACTAGAACAATAGCCGGTTAAAATTCCTTATAAATAGCGGTGGCCGTTCCTCTCTGCCGGCAATTGTTTTACTCTCCTCGTCCACGGCTTCGTATACGGAGTAATTAATACGGCCCTTGTTTACCCGGATTTATGGCGACTCTATGGCTTAATTACGTACACGATTCTGCTTTTTTATCGGACAAAGCATCGCGGCATGCCATTTTTAAATCAAATTCGCGCCGCTCTCAAATATGTCGCGTACGGCAACCACGACGTCATCCGGGTCAAAATTTACTGTTATAAGTTAATTGCATCTTAAATTCTTGGAAACCCCCAGAGATTTACGGCAGTTGAGGTGGCGCGAAACGCGGTCTAGTGCCCCTTGCATTCTAATCAGGCTCGTTAGGTATCAAGCAGGCGCTATGCTGCCCAGTCTTTATTATTACCTCGTACAATGTAACCTGAACTTTATAGCATAAGCGTTAATGCAATAAGTATATTTTCAACGTTTTTTTACATAAATTAAATTAATTGTAGGAAATCCCTAGATACTGCGACAAACTGCAAAGTGTGGCAACAGCGCACTCTCCTAAAGAGGGCATTTTATCACTTTTCCCGTCACAGATCGTGATCCAGTTACCATAGGATAGCTTCTGCTGTAAATTAATTAGTTTCTAACGCGTTAATCAAAGTGTTGACGTTAGTATTTCAACCAATCCATAGTTGCCTTTTTCACATTTTCCCTAACTTTCCGGACAAAACTTCGGGAATTAATTATACCGCCCAACTGCGATTAGAAGTTATTAATTATGCGTATGATAAACATTGGGCTGAAATAGCGAAACTAGCGCAAACAATCAACATACTATCCAAACAGCGTGTGATTAAGGCAAACGAAATTAAATACGATCACCAGCAGCTCATACGATCAAAAGTTAATGATGTGTTTTCAACACAGTGAGCGAAATTCGAGTTGAGAATTGCTAAATTGGCGGTATGCGAAACATTGTGGCAAATGTGCATATTTTAGGTTTGGTAATATACAGGTACTCGAGGTGTAAATCCTGAGTGTCTATTTCTAATAAAAACGTCGTGCACAAAATCCTTTACATACAAAAAAATTTACTTGCACTGAATTTTTTCGTTGTGGTCCTTGTTCGGGACCAGGAATAACACTGCCAGTATCTAGAATACGCTGAAAAACTGCAACAAATAACTCAAGGTGTAGCAAATGTCTATCTTTATACCGGTACTCATAAATACTTTAAGCTTAATACGAGTTGTAAATATTGCACAAAAAATTATTCACCAATAACTGATGAACAAAAACTGATGGTAATTTGACATTCTAATTATCGCCATATTACTGATAAAAAATTGCAGTTCGGGAAACAATAAAAACAACAGAAAATGAATCACAAATAATATTATTCATACCAAGAACGATATGTAGATCTATCTATCTACATATAAACTCTTTATTCCAAAAGTTACATTGTTACCATTTGATGCCCTCATAAAGTTACCGAGAACTAATTCCGACTTGGGTGAATTAATACAAATCCGAAAAAAAAGTTATACTGCCGAAGCAATGCAGTCCAGCTTCAACACGCGAACTTATCTCCCATCTAAGCCTGTGAGGTCCGAATGCCGGTCCCTAATTTACAACCTGCTTAACGCCGCGTTTTGTCCACGGAGGATCCTCCGTAATTGACGCTAGTCTCCATGGCCACCCCGATGATAGTTTCGATGACTCGATTAGAGCGGTACCACCGGCCTAGAGGACTGATATCAGAATTTAGGGGGCTTATCTACGGACGGATCTCCGTGGAACTCGAGAAATGTGAAGTATATGATTTAATTCGGCGTAGATAGACGGTCTATGTTCGGAATTAGACTGATATTTGTTTTTATGGGTAAAAATGCTAGATACAGCTCGAGATTAGGCAAATTCTTAACTAGAGTTAGAAATATGTTCTCAAATATCTAGGGCTACTAGAACAGTGATCGTAATTTACATAATGCTTCCAACCACATGGAAACATGGGTAAAAAAAGACAATAATACAGGGTGTTTCTGAAATTAATGCGTACGAAAATGCTTCTGTTTTCGAGAAAATTAATTAAGAAAATTGACCATAAATGAAAACCGACCCTGTGCATCTTGTGCACGTGAGGTATGTGTTGTAGCCCTTAGTCGGCGTATAAAACTAACAGTACTTTGGAAGCATGTTTATTAGCACATGGAAAAAACTTTGAACAATAATTTTTGTAGAGCACATCGTCTATTGGTAAGTAATTCATTTAATTTTTGTGTTACTTTTAAACGAATTTTGAATTTTCGAGCACAAAATTGAATCTGTCCCTGGTTTTGTACGAATTACGTACGGTCCTTAGACCTAGTAGAAGTTTAAGTATTCTGCTATGTCAAATTTGTCCCCTTTTGGATAAAAAGGAGGCAAATTATAAGTAGGTAATTACCGTTAAAAGTGAATCGAACTATTATAGAATTCTTGAGTAAACTGTGCTCATAATTAAAATCGTACGATGAGTCGAAGAAATATTCTGCAAAAAACGGCAGAGAAATCGCTGACAATCCATAAATAAAACGTAATGGATATTAATTATAATGCGCGGGATCTTACGGAGATCATTGCGCTTATAAATAATGTTAAAGAATGCATCAAGACTGCTATGTAAAAACTCGGCCGTCGTATGTCTTCCTCGAAGCGTTCTTACACTGAGAAAACAAGTTCTTTTAAAACAAGCAAAATATACAAATCCGCTCTGCGAAAAAGGTCGGTGGATGGTGAAACTATTGAGTTAATCAAAGTTCAAATGAATGAACTTTTACAACACATACACATTTCAATATCTTTTAAAAGTCGCCAACTTAAGTTTGATGTAATGAATGTGAAAACTTTAATGATACAACGACAAAGAAACACTGTTTTGTGGAACTGTAATTCAATTCGAGAGGTAAGCACAATCTTTCTGTCCAAATATGTTGCAAAACTAGAGCGAAAACATTTCTCGGTGTACGATTGAAACAATTGAGGACAGTCGGGGATTGACGCGACTGCAGTTCTCAGAATCTTCCTAACACAACTCGGGTCCTGAGACCCGTTTTTATGACGGGCTGAATTATTGCTCTATTAGAGAGGTTTATGGGCAAAACTCGACAAGCTCGGTCTAATAAAATAACCAATTAAAAACCCTCGAAACGCATACAGACTCTCTTGATCGATGGGATATGTTTATGACACAATTTTGCTAAATATATATGCATTTGTTTGCGACAAAAAAGCCAACAATTAAATTTACGCTAGACAATTATTTTCAGATGAATTAGAGTGTGAACTGAGGGTTATTTTTTTAGTTAGGAGATTCATTCTTGCTAGTGTTTTCCACAAATAAAGACCAACACGAGAAACCCGTTGTTAAACAACCCTTGTCGAATGGCCAGCCTATCGGTCACGAGTCATAAAATTGGCCAATTTGCAGTATTAACTGCCAAGCACCTACTAGGGCATAAAAAATAACAAGTCCGTTTTACTACCTTACCAGAATGGGTTGTCGAATTACTTCTGTTAATTTCCTGTACAGAATTATATACCTACTCTACACAAAGAAGGTGGTTGAAAGAAATATTTCTCATAATACTAAATAATAGTTATTTATTGTACAAGTGTTTCAAGTAGCATTTTATCCACGCAAGAATGTTTAAACGCGAGAACGTAGTTCGAATGTTTAATATTTTTAAGTTTTATCGTTTTATCCAAAATCATATCACATCATATTTGTGAAGTCAGAATTATTGGAATTTAATAAAAAAAATATTGGCACGACTTGATATCTCTTATGAACTCAATGAAACGTGGTAGGTTTTGTTATACCTACTAGTTGCTATGGTACTTTGTTTGTTATCAATTATTTAATAAACAGTTCATCTGAATTTGGTAAAAACACAAGCAAGTAATTGTGTTCCTGGCTGTTTTTAAAGAAGCTCAAGAAATTTTCCATTTATTGCCAGCGAAATCCAGGGAACATTACGAAAAAATGAAGGAGTCATGGTATCGTATTTTTTAAAATTGAAGAAAAAATATGCAATTTTCTATGTGGTCAAAGTATTCCATGTTGTAGGCTACTATAAAGGTATACAAAATATAGATATTGGAAAATATAACAAGCTTACTGCATATTTGAAGAGTGAATCGAAAGGATACAAAGCAAAAGAAGCTGCAGTATTGGAAAGAGCACATATTGAAGAATTTTTAACTGGGGTTTCCGATAAAGAATATTTAATGATTGAGGTAATATCTCTTTACCTTTTACATGTTGTTAGGTATATAGTGAAGTTTGAATTATTTTAGGTTGCACTAATAATGAGGGTTTCTGATGCTTGTCGATGCTGCGAATTAACAAATTTGAAAATTAGTGACGTCAGGACGTTGGCAGTTACCTGCTTGTTTTGATACCTGACACCAAGACGGGCATTTCAAGAATATTTACAATTATAGAAGAAGGATTTTGCGTGAATGCTGTTGAAGTATGCAGAAAATATATTTCTCTGCGCCCAATTCGCCTAACACAAGACAGATTTTTTTTAAGATACATCATACAAAAATGTACTTTTCAGCCTGTTGAAATCAGCACATGGCGAAGGTACCCTCAATAGTTGCTTCATTCCTGAATATCGCTAATCCAGAAGCATATACTGGCCATTGTATGAGGCGCACTTCAACAAATTTATTGCCCAATGGTGTTGATCTTACAACCATGAAACGACTGGTGGATGGAAGAGTTCCTGTGTAGCAGAAAGTTATGTTGGGGAGTCTATATCTAACAAACTTGATATTGCAAGGAAATCCAAGGAAAATATAGCTGTTTCTTACAAGAAGAGACGTCCGTAATTTATGCAAATCCTTCACAAACTTCGGCAAATGTTATGTGTTCCGAAAATGATGGCAACAATGCTACAAGGGTTGTTATTAACGGAAAGGAAGTTAAATTGTGATATAGCAAAAAAAACAAAATGTCTATTACTATAAATGTAAATGTTGAGGTTAATAAGTAAATAAATTAAATTTATTTTTTTTTAGGTTTTTTATATTTTTCATTATTCTACTAGTGAAATAATGTTACTTTAGATGGGTCATATGTGTGGATTATAAGGTGATTGTGGATAAAAATATTAAAAACACCTCTTTATATATCTGTTCTTCTAATATAAAGTGCAATTCTTCATTGTACTGTTTGATATAAAAATGTTTCAATCCAAACAAAACTATTTCTTATTTCTACTTAGTTAGAAAAACTAAATAGGTGTAATTAGAGATGATCCAGTTTAGTTTATGTTTTATGTGCTCCTGATACACTCCATAACCCGCAGAAAATTAAATTCTACCAACAATTCTCACATCTCTGCAGTTTTGATACAAATATATATATATATATATATATATATTGCAACTGGTCTGTCTAACTTTTCAAATTTTTACTTCCAATGAAAATGTGGACATTGGTCATTTTTCCTCCCTCAGTTCTGTCCTCCTGTTATATTATTATGTAAATTACTAGTCCACTAACCCTTATACTTGCATATAACCATGTTTACCTGGTCTAGCTATCTTATTTTCTTCGTCACAACCCGCTTTCCGTTTGCCCCACCAAACACATTTGTAATTTCTTTTTAAATACGTTTTAAATGCAAATGTCCACACCTTACTCATAATCTACAAATGTGATTTTAATTTTGGATTTGTCGAATTCCGAACCCCCGTCTCCGGTCGTCGGGGGGACGAAATTATTCTTTAATAGCCTTTTAAAAGCATTCCTCGCGGGTCGTTTCGCCGAACCAATGTAGCAGTAATTTATTATTAATTTGTTGCCCCGCTACTGATTTGCATGCCACTGAGCAATTACCCCGATATAAAAACTTGATTAATGGTCAGCCCTCAATGAAACATTGTACAAACTAGGAACATATCGTAAACTGTAAAAATAGCTCGGTCGCGACACGGGGGTTTTTACGACAGGGATGTGAATAAGGGCTACATTGTTTCCAGCATGTTATTAGTTTCAACGCACTCGAGTCTTCTTTCCAAATTATAAACAAGGGTGAAATTTGTACTTTTATACGAAAGGGAAAAATTAACAATGAAAAAATAGAGAAAATAAAAATAAAAATGGAACAAACTTACAAATAACACAAATATAAAGAACAAAATAAAAAGGCAACAAACTATAAAAGACAATATCTGTTAAGCATTTTTTATATCATTAGCCAAACAACAACAACAAAAAAGATCGACATTATTTTCTATCCCTGTACTTGGAAACAATTTGATACAATGGTGATGCTACTATGATGTCACTACGTGCTGCGGGTAGACTAAAAAACATTATTACTTCTAACTGATAGTCGTGGTATTTTGATATTAATATTACTTAAGGCGCTTTGATAGTCCAAAATGTTATGTAGAACTTTATACATAAACATTACTTTGAAAAACTGATCTTCTTTTAGCAAGTACATGAATATTGAAACGCTCAAGTAATAAATCATGCGGAAAACCCTGAGGGGGATATGTACCATCCAATAAGTACACAGCTGATTACATAAATCTACGCTGTACTCTTTCCAAAGTTGCAATTTGATTAGCATAAATTGGGTTCCAGACTATTGATGCATATTCTAATTTAGAACGGATGAAGATAGTGTAGAGCAATCGTAGTATAGCAATATAAAATGTAACTCCAAGGTCTTTTTTTTGTAATCGGGTCTATGCAATATTATATTATCCAATTTATAATCAAATAGTACAGATTTTTTTTTTTTTGTTAGCGTTATTTAGCCTTAAATTTAGACACCACAGACTAATGACATTCAACGCATTCTGTAACGTATAGCAGTCGGCAATGGTGTTTATTTCGCAAAATAGCTTAAAGTCATCTGCATACATTAAATGGTGTACTTGTAGATCAACCATGATGTCGTTTACAAAAAGAACAAAGAGTAAGGGTCCGATTATAGATCCTTGAGGCACACCACATGTTTGATGAAACTTGTGCGATTTAAAACCACGATGCTGAATAAACTGATATCTATTTTTTTGTAAATACGATTCAAAAAGTTGCAAAAGTGATTCGGACACACCAAACCCATCTAGTTTGTACAGCAAGAGGTCGTGGTCGAGTCTGTCAAAAGCTTTAGTGAAGTCTGTATAGATAACATCGATTTGTTTCATTTTGTCAAGTTTCTCGCTAATAAACTGAATTTTTTGGACAAAGTTAGTAACAGTGGATCTGCCCTTAATCAAAACAGTGTTGCTCCCACGATAACAGCCCAGACATAATAATAATAATTTATTTATATTTATTTATCTTTATAGCTATGAAACATGCATACACATTTAACCAATTTTATACAAAACACAAATTGACATAGCTGACATTATAAACAAGAATGACAATAACCGAAATTGATACAAAATGAACTATAATTTCTCGACATACAATTTGGTAACTTCTCTAACAAAATTTCCCACACTAACCACTTCTTTCACGTGATTATGTGAACAAGGACAAAAGCCATTCATATATCATATATAATACATTTTGCAATTTATCAGAAGTAAAATATATTAACATACCTCTTCATATTTCTGTACCTATACGAGTATACAAAAAAGGAATGTGAGGTTGTTGCAGAAGCCACACTAATTACAATTCCTCTAATCAAACTTTGAGTACTAGTGGTAAAATTTTTTGTAACACCTGCCCTACTTTCAGAGTTCCTGATAAAATATTACATTACACATTATTAAATAAATGATTCTGCACTGTAACAGAAATTGTCGGAAAAACCTTTTAATTGTCGATTCTTATTTTATATATTAACTTTTGTAATTTAAACAGTTATTAGGAGTAGAGTAATATTTATAACGTACCTCTTCACATTTCTGCATTGATATACGAAAAGGAATTGAGGAAGATTCATGTAGAAGCAATATATATGAGAATGTAGGCATGCTTCTAAAAAAAACTTCCAGCAATAGTTATTATTTATGTACACGGAACATTTTGAGTAATACCTGTCAAACTTTCTGTGTTCCTGATCCACATTTTTTAGAAACTATACCTTTCTCCACTTAAACAGAAAATTTGATATAAATTTTTGAGTTACACATTCCTATTTTATACATATACTAAATTTTGTTATTTAAGCAGTTATTAGAAGTAATATTTATTAATACACCTCCTCACTTTTCTGCACTTATATACAAAAAGGAATTGAGAAAGGTTCTTATAGAAGCAACATTCATTAAAATGTCGACATTACATATTTCTTTACAAGTGACAATCTATTTCTGAGCTCCTGATGAAATATATAAATTCTTTTAAAAACTGTACGATTTTGCACACCAATAGAAAATTTAGGATAATTTTTCAGTCGCAACTAGATAAGAAAAAGTTTGGTAAAAATTTCAAAATAAACGAATATACTCCTGATACAAAATTGATAAAACTTTTGGAGTAAGAAAGAAATTGATTAAATTTCTTTTTTTTTTATTTACCTTTAAATTTCTAAAGTGTCTACTCATTTATAACTATCTTTATTCTAAAAACCTCCTAAAACTCCAGACCTGATCCCAGTTAACATTTACAATCAAAACCAGGTATTATCAATACAAGACCAAACTGCGGAATATATTTGAACGTTTTATGTAAAATTTCTCTTAGCTGAACACCAGGGCATTAGTTTAAACTTAGACTGAGACAATTATTGTCGTCGTTTTATGTCTATAACAAGTTCATAACTACGCCATGAAGCGCGGCCTTTCGCCGCCTCTCCTTTGCATTATAAAGCTTTGTGCAAGCGTTTATGAACTTTTTAATCCCCCCTACGTTGTCATTAAGGGCATCCTAATTACATTTTCACCGACTCCGTAGAGGGAGCGTCTTCAGTTCGATGTTACTGCGAAGTGTGCCAACTGTGACTGATAAAAAAGCCAATTTCTAGTTGTCTGCGCCATATGGAAGATACCGCAGCGCTATAATTAATTCCTCTTGGGAGCAGGAGGTGTTCAATTTAATTGTTTCGGTTTTTTTGGAAATAAATTCCCGCTCTCGCTTTCGTTGGGATGGATGTTTTTTGTCTGTTAATTTCCCTTCCTCAAGGCCGTAATCCTTGGCTTGGCCTTCCTAGATTTTTCCGATACCGTCTCAAGATGATTCCTTGTAGGCTGAAACTGAAAAATAATACAGGGCTTAACTTCGAATGTACCATCCCGGCATATCATACCAGGTGTAAAGACAATTTGCAGTTGTCGCCTCTCAAAAGCGATATGGCATTTCAGTAGCACACTTTCACTTCGGAAGCGTTCGGAATATGATGGAATTCTGCTTAAATTTGAAGGACATTGACAATAGTAGCGCATAGTTGTTTGCAAAAACTTGAAAAGTTTTAAAAAAATATTCGAATGAAGCCATCGTAAATTTTAAGAACACTAAAAGCAAATTACTGTCTTTCTTGGCTATACATATTAATATTGTGCAGATAAAAGTGTCAGTAAGGCATTTTTTCTTGTGTGGACTATAAAATATGGGTTTCCCGAATTCCTCTTCATCCGAAATGCCGTTAATGGCCGTTGTTTTCGGTCCCTTTAAATTTTATGTTTGTTTCAGGATCGGCACGTTAAAGACTCCCCAGCGAGCGCCATCGACAGGGAGCCCGAGATAGATCCGAGCCAGGATTACCAACTCCTGCTGGGCTACGAAAATAGCACCCACACCGTCCTGAGGTTCAGGAGGCGGCTGGATACGTGCGATCACCATGACATCCCCATAACGGTAAGAAAATGGAAAATCTATAAAAGAGGTTCTTCGCAAGGCGGTGCTTATAGTTCGTTTAAGAATACGGTTGACTTGTTCTTAAAAAAAACTTTCAGAGTGTAATGATTTATAATTTAGGTGATTTTCCAAGTCTTTCTATTCAACTCTTGGTCTATTCTTTATTCTTTATTATTATTACATATAAATTAAAAGATTAAAATAGAAAAAAAGAAGAATTAAACAAATGTCAATATAATATGCATAAAACACAAAATAACAGATTAACAAAACTTACATAACACAAAAGTACAATTAAGATAATCAAGACAAAAAATAATTAAAAATTTAAAAGCATAGTGGTAGCATTCAGATAACTCCTGCACCCTATAAAAACAATTTTCGAGAAGATATTTCGTGATAATTAGTTTAAATTTACAAGAGTTTAACTCTTTTACGGCATCAGGTAAAATATTGTAAATATTTAACTGAGGCGCATTTCTGGATGATAGATTTAGTCGAAAACAAGGCGGTCACAAATAACTAGTCTGTCGAGTATTATGATGATGTACGTTAGAGTTACAAACAAACGTATTAATATTTTTGTGTATTTCCAAAAGCTGGTACAATATAAAAGGAGTAGGTAAAGGCATTACCCTCAGTGTTTTAAAATAAGGCTGACACTGGTCCAAAAACTTTGCGTTAGCAATAAACCTTATAATATTTTTTTGCATTCTAATATATCTGTACAGCAGAAGAAGAGTTACCCCAGAGAGTAATACCGTAACATAAATGAGAGTGGAACAATGAAAAATATACTTTTAAGAGAGCACTTTGACTAAAATTTGGTTTTAATTTACGAATAATAAAAGAACAAAACGACAGTTTTTTTCTTTAAAGAATGAACGTAAGGTGACCAACATAACCTATCATCAATAGTCAAACCCAATAATTCTACTGTAGATCCATTTGTAATATTATTATCCGAGGAAAACGTTATACTTTGAGTTTTATCCAAATTTAATTTAAGATTATTATTTGCGAACCACTCATTGGCTTTATTTTCCAATACATTTACATCAAATTGTAAGGAAACTGTATTATTATTGCTACAAATCAAGGATGTATCATCAGCGTAGAGAATACACCTCTCAGGAAACAAATAGAGAGAAAGGTCATTCATATAGATTATAAAGAGTACGGGCCCCAAAACCGAACCTTGAGGTACCCCGCTCTCTACTGCAGTTAGATCAGATCTCTATCATTTTTAGAGCAACACATTGCTTTCTGGAAGTAAGGTAAGATTTGAATAGTTCTTACTGCATCCCCCTAACACCATAACGGAGAAACTTCTCAATGAGGAGGAGATCATGATAAATGCAATCAAAGACCTTGCTAAGATCACATAGGGTAAGCCTAACTAGCTTTCCCTTCTCAAGTCACTCTACTACACAATTCACAACTTGGGAAATGGCATGCACTGTCGAAAGACCCAAATTGACGACTGACATAACTTGTTCGAAATAAAATAATTTGTCAAACACTTTAAATATTTTACCAAAAAATGGTATGACCGAGATGGGACGATAATTATTGGGAAAAATTACATCACCTTTTTTAAAAGTAGGAACCACTTTAGAGATTTTAAAAATATTAGGGAAAATGCCAGCTGATATGCACTTATTATAAATAACTGTCAAAGGTCTTACAGGTAAATCGGCAAATTCTTTGATGAAAAAACTAGAAATGTCATAAACATCAAAACAGTTGGAGGTTTTCAACTGTGACACATGATTTTCAGGCATAAAACTTGATCTCTTTTGACTTTAAGGTTATCATTAAACCAACAAAATAGGGTTTTCTATTGTTTTGATTTTTTAAAGGAAAGACATGATTAATAGTTTCCTGAAATCTACCTACAAATATATAGAGGCCAAAAAATCAACGTCATCGTTATTAAAAAACATATCCCAGTTAAAGATACGTAATATATTTCTGTCAGCAATACCACTGTTAGAAATTTTCCTACGGAAAATTACATTAACTTTCATATGAGAAGAAACACAAATTAAAATTATATTATAAATTTTTATTCTAAGCAACTTTCCTTAACAATATATTTCTATATCGTTAAAAACAAAAGCAGTTTATTCTTTAACGATTTTTATATTTACCGATTTTCTCATCACCCTGTACACGCAAGATGAAGGTTCTCCATGCCAATCGCATTTTAAAGATGAGCAAAAATTTTAATCAAGCATGTCTTTTTCTCGTAAAATGAAAAATAAAAATATTTTCCCTCTTTTCTACTCTTTAATGTAAATGATTACTGCCCATGGTCTCCCAAGATAAGGAAAACTTTTTATCAAGAATAACTTTCTCTCGAAAAATTAACAATAAAAAAGTTTAGAAGAGTGTGGTACATGGAGTACCAGAACACACTGTACATCTCTAAAATTAGAAGTTTCGGAAGCAACAAAAACTTGTAATAGATAGTTCTGTTGACCAATTCCGGAATCAATTTATTGGGTCAAAAATTATAAACAGAGTCACTTCACCAGCCGCGGAAAAGCCGCCAACTAAGTTAGTTAAAGCAAGCGTGAATGGATTATATCCTCCATTGTTTTCCTATAATCGAGTAAAGTTATAATAGCTCCCTGATTGTCCCAATTCGCTTCAGCACACCGAAAAACAACAAACTTAAAACGGCAAATTGCCTCGGACAAGTTTCCAGCGGCAAATATTAATCGAATTATATCGTGGATTTTCTCCCGAGTTAATCATTTTCTGTCGTGGCCTCGACCGGATCCCGCTTGTAGCCACCCGGACAGGTTACCCGTTAGGTCGTTACATTATGTATTATCCGACTCTAGAAAAGTCGCTTTTAATGAAGCTCTGGATGGGTTATTACCGCAGAACGATTCAGGAAGTAAAAACTGATATCGTCGTGTAGAATGTGGTCTCAGACCTCCATGTTCCATTTATTTCAGCGTGCCCATGTTTGAAACTTCCCAGCAGCATCACCAAGGCTTCCGATTATATTATTGCTGTTAGAACTTTATTAAAACAAAATTTCCATCCTAATATACTGATTATATCTAACCTATTCCGAAAAACAACAGCATTTTTTGATGGATTACAACAACTTCTAATCATCGTTTTCTTTTGTAACTTTAGCAGGATTTGACGATTCTATATTTATGCAGTTCAGCCACAACTTAAATAAATGCTTCTTGATGGAAGAAATCCGAATTAACTTTGACTTGTTTGTTGGAAGATAAAAAACGTGACTTTCTACAAATTGATCCTGAATATTTCCAGGAATTATTTATAAATATGGTTTCAGATATGTTTTTTTCGTATAATCCTGGCAATTCCATCACGTCCTCTTTTTGCGAGCACACGTGGAAGATTTCCATACACACCTACAGTATCTACGTCTACACATAACAATATTGGCAAGATTTGTACAAAAGGTTTTTTTCGAAAGACCAAATTTATCTCCGCCCACCAAACAACTTCCTTCTCCGTTCCGTGTACGGGTCTAAATGTAACTTAAATTACTTTCATTGTACCTCCCAACAGTCATTGTCATTCCACACCGGCCAGTCATTGTGATATGTGAACCACATACAATATTCACCTGGGTAGTACTTATAATTCATTATTTTTAATATGGTTTTCGGGCACCGCCTAATCTAAATTGAATCTTAATCCTTTTAGAGATACGTATCTCTGAACGGGAAAACTTACAACATACGCTTGGATTTTTTAATACAATGCATGCTCTCGATGGGCGAACATTTGGATGGTTCTGAATTTTAAATCGTAGTTATTAATCTGTTTCATTATCTTCAGGGTACATTTGAATATGTTATTTAAATATTTTAATACATGGCGTTGCGTTGGAACAAATTTTTACAATTTTAAATGCAGTTTCTTGCTGTATGACCAAAAAAGACTAGGTAATAGTCCATTGAAATGAAGGCTGAACCTCCATCTTTTCCTCTGTCGATCAAACCTGGGCGCAAATATGTTTTCGACCCTCAGGAATCCGAATCCGAAAATTTTTGATCTAGGTAGTCAGGAAAGGGGTCAAAAGGTAAAAAACCGTAAAAAATAAGTTTTTTCGCAAATATCTCGTTAACTACGGCAAATAGCAAAAAAATAATTGCACCATCGTGTTCCCAGGGAAATTTTACATCGATTTTATGCTATTGCTTATTAAAATTAAATAAATTTATGTCATGTTTTGGACAATTACCAAGCAATATAATGCGATTTCAAATATAATTAGCCTGCAGTTATAGTGGATCTGAATTCAATTGCCAGATACACTATTTTTTTTGCTACTTACTTTAATTTTTAAATGGAAAACCAAAAATAATACTAATGAAGAACAGAAAAAAAACTTTTTTAGAACGAAATACTTATTGCAAAAATGAAATATAGTGCTCTGAAAAATCGACTTGTAAAGCTTATTCTACAAATACT
>NW_019416266.1:546091-577889 GCF_000390285.2 Anoplophora glabripennis | reverse complement strand
TTTTTTTACCTTTTGACCCCTTTCCTGACTACCTAGATCAAAAATTTTTGCGGATTCGGATTCCTGAGGGTCGAAAACATATTTGCGCCCAGGTTTGATCGACAGAGGAAAAAATGGAGGTTCAGCCTTCATTTCAATGGACTATAAGTCGAAGAGACTTGGACTAATTTTTTGTAAAATAAAATATATTTTCTTCACTACACAGGGTCCGAATTCTCTAATTTCAAAAATATAAAGTTTGGTTGAATACGTGTTAAAAATTAATCAAAAACAAAACTAGAATACAAATGAGGAATTAGAGTCATCCATTTTATTCATGAAACCAGGAAAGTGATCTAATTATTTGCAGTAATAAATTTTAATTTTAAATTAATGTAAAAAATTTTTCTTCCATTTTTAATAATCTTTAAACTGTGGGATGTAGTTTTCAGAAAAATTTTTGTATGAATGTTGTCGAATGCGAAATTCTTTTGCAAGCTGACATGATTTCATTTCATTCTCAAGTACAACAGTTGCATTTCGCAATCTAGCATCAAAAATAAACTATTTCCAGTATCTTTAATATGCCATTTTGCCTTCTTCTAACTGGATTATGTCCGTACAGCGTATTGTAAATAAATAGGAACATGGTTGATAAATAAATGTAAAGGATCCGACTATTGATAACCGGAACCATCCTTTACCTATCACCGTTTATTTCATCCTGAAACCCCAACGAAACACTGAAACAAGATAATAGCAGGACTCGCTCGCGACGAATCGCAGTCGCTCGTCATCCGAGCGCCGAGACAGACATAACAATTGAACGAAACTCATGAAACGACTTGTCTCGCCGGTGCGGCTCGTTGTTTATATTTCTATTTGAGGACTCCTCCTAAAGTGTCACCAAGATGGATGCGCAGAGTAAACAGCCCCGTCAACTCACTTATTCAATCGTATGTAAAACGGGCTCGGATCGCGGAACAATAGTCCGACCTTTTAGCTGCCACAAATCAGATCCGCTTTGGAGCGGCGTTATTTACTTAAGAGCTCGGTTATTTACGTCGACGTTGTCTTGCCGTCTAATTATTCACCCGGGGGCGACAGTTTTTGTTTTAAATGCAGCTGATCACGCACGGCATGCCGAAAATTAAACGACTTGGCTTTGCCCGCGAGTGGGTGCCGGTGGTGGAAATTGGTATTTAATTTGAATTTATTTAGTAAAATGGGTAAATCAGAATCAAGGCCCCTCTAGAGTTGTTGCTGTTGTTAACACTCTGTATATTTACGTTGCAATAAGAATCTTATTCAGTTCATAACTAAGGCTGTCAGAACTGAGCCGCGAGACATAGGCGTACGCATCACCTTAAGCGTAATTTATTATTATTTATTAAAAAGCAACAAATTAAATTGTCTACAATATACCACTATACAGCCTTCTCACTTCAGGAATCTCGGAAATGGTAAGAGATACGAAGTAGCTTAAATGGGGGCAAAGTTGCATAATCAGGGCACCAACATTATGTCTCTAAAAAATCAAAGCTAACATGATTGGTTTTCAAAATATTTGAAAAAAATCTTGTCTGAGGTGATATTGAAAAAAGAAGAACACTTTCTCTTGACAACTTTTTGCCCTCTATCGAATGGTATAATTTTTATATGTAACGTTTCGTCTCTCCAGCACCATCATCAATTTTATTTTTTTAAACACGACCCTGGAAATTGTATTACATTTTGCAAGCCTTTGGCACTTCCAATACTGTGCTGCCTCAATCCAAACCAGATTCAGATGTTTTGTCTCGAAAAATTCATCTTCAATGTATTGGTTTTTTAGATTTCTTCATTCGAAGGAGGGGGCCTTGTACTTTAAGATCCAATGTATTATTTTTTTAAAAAAGAATAGATGGCATTACTACATAACCTCAAATATGACGAAAAACAGTGTTTTTTGCACTTTTAGATTCAGGATATCTCAAAAATCTGACGTGATAGAGCAATTCTGCTGCCACATTCGGATTCAGCGTACCTAAATCCTTCGGAAATGTATATTCAAGTTTCTACTTCCAAAAAAGTTCAGTTTTGTTGGTCTGTGATAATTGTCGTTACTGTGTTTCTTTGTTTTCTAGTTTGTGTTCCTCGTGTTCCACTTTAAAGTGTGAATTTTAATATAGCAGCGTCGGTGTCCAAATGAACACTTTTCTACATTCGAAAAATGTTGAAAGAGATGCCTCAATGTCCTGAAAGTTTATCGTGCTGAAAATTGCAGACTCGCCTGCATCAGCAGTTACACGAGCTGTAAAATGTTTCTCTCCTGCAACTGAAACCAGGAAAACAGTTGGATGTGAGTTATGAGGTAATAAAACAGTTGCAAACGGTATCCAATCATTTCGATATAGCTATATCGTTAAACAGAGCAAAAAAATTGGAAGTACCTCACCAGTCCGCTAAAATAATTCGACAAATCGAAAGCGGTGAAAATAAATTTTCACTGCAGTTATGTTGCTAAAAACCTAGTCGAACTTTTGTACTAGATTATTGCAAATATACTTGATATTTTAATTTAAAATGCAAACAAAATTGGAATAACACTTAAATCTGCAAAGATAATCGAGTCGAAAATATGGTGAATTTTTAATGCGATGATTTTATCTACAATGCAAACAAAATTAGAACTTCAATTCGCAAGAATAATTCGAAAGTGTGGTAAATTTTCAACGTGATCTATCTCTTGCTTAAAACTGAGTTAAATTTTGATTCCAAATTAAGCTGATGTACTTGGTATTTTGATTCGAAACAGATTCCCTAAAAATAAGTCGATAAATTAAAAGTGTGGTAAAATTATATGTAGGTACTTGGGATTTGCACCAATCTGCAAAAATATTTCAAAAATTCGAAAGTTTGGTATCTTCTTTAAAAATGCAAACAAAATTGGAAGAACCACTTGAATAAAAAATAATTTACTAAATCGAAAGTGTAGTAAATTTTAAGTGGGAGAATGTTGCGTGACCTGTTGAACTTTGGTTCCAAGTAATGGTAGAGATAAGTATGTTCATCTAAAATACAAATAAAATTAATAGGCTATTGATTATATCCAAAAGAACAGGGTTAACAGGAACTATGACGTTGAAGCAATTTTATTGCATGAATTGTTCAAAGGGTCATTTTAGATGAAAAAACCGTGGAATGCTATTAAATTAGAGGGTGGAAATTGGAGATAGGGGTGAAAATGCACCCCTATCAGTTTTTTAATTGTAGCTCGAAAACGAAGGAAACGAATCTCCAATTTCCACCCTATAATTTAATAGCACTCCCCGGTTTTTTCATTTGAAATGCCCATTTGAACGATTCATGTAATAAAATATCTTGAACGTTATAGTTCCTTTTAAAATCCTATAATAATTCTATAAACTGGAAGTGTGGTAAATTTATTTCCAACGCAATGCAATCAAAATTCGGTCGTCAAAAATAATTCCATAAATCGAAAATGTGGTAAATTTTCAATATGATCTGTTGCCGAAAACCTTGTTGAAATATTAGATTGTAGCGGACGTATTTGGCATTATCGTTTAAAATATAAGCAACAATGGCGAAGGAAAGATGCCCCTATTTCTCCCAACGAATTTATCGAACGCCCCTGAGGCTTGCCTGACTGACTGCGAGAATTCCCGGGAAATCCGCACGCGAAAAAAGAAGCATTGTGCGGTCGGCAAAGAAAATGGAACAAGGGAAGCCGGCGCACAATTTACTCGTAGCCCGGCTAACAACACTATTACTTCGCGCAAACTTTTCTATTTCAAGTAACTGTTTTAATGAGGGTGTTTATCGTAAACAACGTGGAGAATAAAGAGCTGGGAGAGGTTGCGCTCCTTTTAGTTAGCGCTGGAAACTGCTCCTAGTAGGCCATAACCCTGATATATCGCAATTTCGCTGCACTTTTGAATTACCTACTTCGCAAACTTCCACCAGTTATCCATCCGGTTTTGTAACGGCGAATCGATCCTGCGATTTGAATATTCTTTTCTTCGCAAGTGAATCGACAAAATTACAATGGAAAATAACTTTTTAAATAACATTTTTCAAGAAATTTTCATTTCAAAGACGTCTAAATACATTATAGTTTTTTCATAGAAACATTATAGTAAATGAAATGTAATTTAAATTTTAAGTTTGGCAATTCATTACATGATTTATTTTAATTTTATGACAGTGGTTTTATCTCATTCTCTTCTCGAATATATTCTGATTAGTATATTTTTATTTACAAGCCAAATAATTTAACTAATAATTTTAATGTGCGATTTTTTGCAAATATTGGTATATGCTTTTAAATATAGTTCAAATGTATTTTATTTCATTATTTGCCAAGACTTTAAATAAAGTCAAACGTTGGCCTTGCAGGAAAAACAAGACCCTGATTTTATTGCCCTATTCCGGTTATATACATCCTTATTAAAACAGTGCATTTCACAAAAATCGCTCTAGTAATACTTAGTTCCCTAACAGAAATATTTACATTTGAAGTTAATGACATTTTTGGCGCCGGTCCTGTAATTATTAATCATACATCCGTCCTACCGCGAGGATTAAAATTAAGGCCTGTTGTCATTTCTAACGCTCATCAGGATCAAGAGAACGCGACAATGAAAATTCGATATGGTCTTGCTAGTACAATACAAATCGACGCATTACATTTAAAATTTCACTATCGTCGTCTCAGGAGTAATAACTGGATGTGTTGGAACCTAACATAGCAGGTATAGTTTTTCCGAAATCTGTTGAACATGTAAGAAAACGCTTGGCAATAAAATTTAGTGACTTTCATAGGCGTCCCTAAAAAAGTTCTGCTAAAGGTAAAAAATTATAACAATTTGTACCTACATAATGTGTAGAAAATTTCTATTATACTTGTTCATTTGGCCAACATCATTTTAATTATGTATCTATGTCCTCAAACAATTTTATTATATTGATGGTAAATTTCGTTTTGTTCCGTTTCAAAAGGTCTCCAAAATGCCATGTTGTTATAATATTATTTCTAACTTTCGCAATTGTAATATCAATGATTAATAGAAGGAACCTATAATATACTAAAATTACTTGAATCACACCAAATTCCGCATTGCTGCACTGCACTGCTGGGCAATTTGTCAACCATTTGTCAACAGCTGAGATTTATTGCCCAGTGGCCCAATACAGCTCTGTTTGTATTTCGGTTGCCCGCGCTCGCATTCTTCAACTAGATGTATACATTTCTACCACCTCCACATTTAGTTTGACCAGACTTGTATATGGGTATGGCTAAATAAATATGGGAACAAGTTTTTACAAACATTTCAATGCCAAGTTGCTGCGTCAGCGACTGAACCTGGTACAGTAGTCAACCTCTTGGTTATTCAATTGATGTCAGAAAGACTATACAACAGATGTATAAATCAGGTATATTAGAGGCTTTAAAACAGAGCCTTGAGGAACGCCACCTCTAAGATTTTATAATCCGGAAAGCTGTTACCTACTATGGCCATAAATTTGCAGATACTAATAAAGTACAATAACCGCCCAAAGAGGAAACCGTCAAATTTTTCATAATCCAACATAGGTGAGCTCTTCCACGAGCTCTTTTCTATCAACCGACTGATTAGTTGTAGGCCGATCAGGAGAAAAGCCATGTTGATATTTTATCCTTTCCGTTATTTTTATTTCAATGATTATTAATAGGCTTAGTGCGGCGCAGAGATTAACAGGACCGTAGTCAGATTACGAAAGAAAATATTAATACGTTTACAGAAAATATGTTCGCAGCACTACTATTACCAAAGAGCAAGGTTATGTAGAGGATAAAATACCCATATGTATTGAAATGACACCACTTACCCGATAAACCTTAGTGTTGAGACAAGGCTTCTGTTGCATATTGGAAGGAGTTAAAACATATTAACTACGTGCTTTTCTAAGTTTTCTTTAGCGAAACGGTTCATCACTTAATATTAACTTGTGTGGGGAAAATGACTGTTCAACGTCTACTGTTGACAACGGACAGTATGAGAAATTGTTGAGGCATGAACTATATATTAATATATTTGCTGGTAACTCCTGATATGTATCAGATAAAACTTTACATATGTTTTCCAAAATAGTGTATCCTGTATGTATTCAAATGTCTTGTCATTTTAGTTTTGTAACAAGAATTTATAATGCGTTCACACACAGTACAAAACAGGTCATTTCCTTTAATACGTATGTCTATGTAACCTTCGGGATCACTGTCAAACCACATTTGAAATAATTCTCGTCTATGTCTTTTCTCCTTTGGCATTTTACTTCACTTTTTCCTCCAACTAATAGTCGTTAATGTAAATTATGTTACCATTTATAAATATGTAGTTATTTAAATTCACACAGCGAATACAAATTACAGCAGACGTAAAAATAAAGGTATCGACGCGATAGCAACTACTACTAGGTTCCGTAAATAACTGAACAGTTCAAAACGCGAGTCAGCTGTGAAGGCCACCTACCCTCGGGCCGGCTCAGTTAGACTCTGAACACGCACGAAGCCTTGTCGTGAATTTCGTGAATTACTTTAACACACTTATAGAATGATTGGCATATTAAACTGTTTTTTTTCTCATCTTCATTTACTGAAATTGTAACAAGTGTTTCTTTACTGCTTATTAACTTTGCTGCGTGCAAGGATTGGGAAAAGACTACCTTGTTTCATTCAATTTTTTTCTTGCTATCGTTTCTGTGATGAGAAAAGAATGGTCTTATTTTCAATCTGGAAGAAATTTAATCACTTACTATTTAAAGCTTAATTAAGTGAATTGTGTGGTGACTTTCCATTAAAAACGTCGTTTCAAATCGATTTAGTTTCTAGTTTAGGCCCCAATTTCATCGACCCTTATCGTATATAGCGTACAGTTTGACATAAATCCATCATCCATCAAAATTTCCACGTCAAATTCCCATTTAGATCAGTCCGTCAACAAGTGGCCCACGCACACTGCCAACCGACCGTCCCACTGCCCATTTTTCCACTAGACCACCACCCCCCGCCGGGCCCGATTCCGTTAAATTAACTTAATCGACACTCGCAGGCGTACCAACCGAACGAAACAGAAGCAATTAATATGATGTTTACCCGCTAATTTTCCCACAGGGATCGGCTGTTGCTGCGAATCAATTTGTTCTCGTCTGAAAACACTCCAACTTTTTGTGCGGGCAAGTTTTCAGTGTGTATTAACTGGGGATGAGCTGGAAGTTCTGAACTAGCGCCAAAGCTGATTCCTTATTCATCGTAGAGCAGGGGGTAGACAACAAATTATCTTAACTGTCGATTTGAATAACCCAAATAACATTTTAGATAAAAAATTTAATCATGGAAAGGTGGTAGTAGATTCAATGCGATGCGATGTTGCATAAAGACCATTTCAATCCATTAGAATTTAAATCGAAAGTGTGGTAAATTCTCAGATTGTGATGCATGAGCTGTTGCTAAAAATCTAGGTGGGCCTTGACACTTGTAGCTTGGTAAAAGTATTTAGTATTTTCATCTAAATTAAACTAATTAAAAAAATTAAAGGCTCAAACGAATTTCCGAAATTTTTCCGTGACTTTTGACAGACTGTATTTAGGTGGAAAATGGTCGTATCGGGAATTAAAAAAAAGTATTTTGAAGGTCAAAGATTCTGGTTTTTGGATCTTTCGATCGAAATTTTTTGGGAGCTACGGTTATCATGAAATTCTAAGAAATAGCGCGACAAAAAAATTTTGCAATTTTTTTTTCCACGGACTTGGAAAAAATTTTTTCAGTTAAGCCATTGCATGGACCAGATAGCTTGTTTATTCAGCTTCAATTTCCTTTTTTTTTTAAATTTCGATAGGACCATTTTTCATCGAAATATCGGACTTTTAACGGAAAAGGATCCTTTTATCTTCAATCATCGATATCTCGGAAACAAATGGTTGTAGAGAATTGAAGGGCACTTTCGAAAACTAGAATATATTTCCTATTACAAGCTGCTGCAGCTTTTCGGTAAAAAAATTTTTCATCTTTTACACGATTTTTAAAAAACGGAAGAAAAGGGCAATTTATGTTTTTTTTTAGAAAATTGACGGCTAAATTAGAAATATTCACGAGACGACTAATGTTAAGCATGACTTTTATAGTTCGTTATACCCAGAAGAACCCTGTGAAGTTTCATCTCAATCTAGAGAACCGTTTCTTTGTTTCAAACAGTGAAACTTTTGAAAAAAATTAAAGAGTCACGTTTTTTGAGCTTAAACACTTCTTTTCGAAGAATTGCATGATTTTTTAATTCCCGATACGACCATTTTTCACCTAAATATAGTTTGTCAAAAATCACGGAAAAATTTTTTGCAGTAGTTTATAAATAAATTGCCACTACTGCTTCAATATGTAAAAATTATTCAATAAATCGAAAGTGTAGTAAATTTTTAGTGCGTGATTTGTAATTTGTTACTAACTACACTCAATTGTAGCGGACGTACTTGGTAATTTCATCTAAAATATTATTAATCCGCAAAAATAATTTCTTAAATCAAAAGTGTGGTAAATTTTCAGAACGATGATTCGTAATCTATTGCTAAAAGTCTTGTTGAACTCAGATATTAAAATGTACCAAACATACTCAGTATTTTTATTTAAATGTAATCAAAAGAAGTACATTTCAAGCCGCAAAAATAATTTAATAAATCGAAAGTGTGGTAAATTTTCAATGAATCTAACTAAGAGTTTTATTTGTTTCTCAAAACGTAGTTGAACTTTGATAGATTATTACTACTTGGTATTTTGATTAATGTAAAAATGGTACTTCAATTCGCAAAAATATTTTGATAAATCGAAAGTGTGGTAAATTTTCAATGCTGATTACGCATTAGCGTAATCTATTGCTAAAAACGTAGGTGAACTCAGACAAAATAGATTATATCTTACGTATTTCGTATTTCAATAGGTAAAAATAATTTAATAAATCGAAAGTGTGGTTAATTTGTAGTGCGATGATGCGTTTGCTAAAACACCTAATTGAACTTTGATGGATTATAAAAAACGGATTTGACATTTTCGTCTAAAACACAAACTTTGAAATTGCTACTTCCATCTTCAAAAATAATTCTACAAATTGAAAGTGTGGTAAATTTTCAGTGCGATGATGCTTGATTTATTGCTAAACCATAGTTGAGATTTGATGCAAACTCAAAGCTAGTGTATATGATATTTTCGTCTAAAATACAAGCAAAATGGTAAATCTGTAAAAGTAATACAAAACATTGAAAGTCAGCTGAAAAAACGTAAAAAGAAGTTATTGCATCATAATAAACATTCAGAGAATCATAGAATGATTGAGTATACAATTTTTATATAAAATTATATACTTACAAATATATTTTTCATTGCAAAAAATGGATTCAGAAAAGCCAAGGCAATTTTTAAAATCTAGTTTCTGTTTCACCAAGTTTTTCACTCTGAATTTGATCTACGAACAATAGAGTTAGATGCGGTCGTTCCAATTTCAATAGTACTTCATTTCCTCGTTTTCATGACAGGGTAAAATAAAAAACAAAAAACATCTGCAAATCCCCAACACGGACAATTTAGTCGTTTGATCATCATTTCTATTTGTTTTCCGTAAATTGAATCAGGATATATAACAGGTCTCGACATATATCCTCCCAACATGAAATATTTTGCAGTTATATTCCCGTCGAACAAAAAGTTTCGCTCCGACAAAGAATGGCGTTGAATTGTGAAATATTGACGGGTTATTGTACCTCGACTATTATTTTTCCATGCGAATTTTTAACGTGCCCGGGAAAAATAAACGTTATTCCTTTTTAAATAAATGCAGGTTCCCGTTTATTTAACAGCAGAGTTTATGCATTTGGTTGTCGTTCGATATTAGCGAAAAATATTACGGGAAAGTGCTTTTCTATGCGTGTTTTTCGTTTCGTGTCGTACAGTATCGACCGCTTATAAAATACCTACAGAAACATATGACCAGTGAAATAAAAGAGTTATAAGTTCTTCTGTTAGTTAGAAAAGTGTAAGAGGTTATTATTAAGAGACTTTCTATAAGTTTGCCTTACACAGTTTTATCTTCTATCATGCAAATTCCCGTAAAAAGAAAAAAGATTTTCACAATCCAATACAGAGTGAAGTGACAAAATATTTTGCCAGCGTTATAAAAGGTATTGTACATTAAGGCAATATCATTGACAAAAGTAACAAACAGAAGAGGTCCAAGTATGGACCCTTGAGGAACTCCTGACGTTCGAAGGAAAACATTATACAGGGTGTGGCGTGTATAATCTATAAAAATTAAACTACAGCTTCCTAACGATATTTGTAATAGAAAGTCTTATAAGAAAAAGTTCTATTTTTGCGTTTTTTTTTTTTTTTCGTAAATGAAAGTTCAATTATGGATAAAAATATTTCCTCTGGAACGGTCCTGTCCGTGTGCTGTACGATGAGTTACGTGCTGTAGACCAGCCGCGTAAACAAATCGTCGTTGTAGATAGAAAGATATTTCTCAATTTTTGGATCATTTTTCAATGCAAAAGTACAAACTAAGAAACATAGATTTTTAAACAAAAACTGATATTTTCTTATTATAATAATTAATAGTAATTACTACCTTAAATGCATTGTTGTTACTACATCCGTAAGCATCTGTAGTTGACAACTGCGTGCACTAAACAAACTCCATTAAAATATGGAACAAAATGAAATAAAACTTACCATTTCTAGAGCAGGTATTCCCCTAATTGTGTCAGCAGCTTGAAGTATACGGTTTCGCAATTTTTCCACCGTAGCAATTGTAACTTCAAGTGACTCCAAAGATAAAAGTCCATCGGAGTTAGATTGGGTGACCGAGCTGGCCACGGCAGAGGGCCAAAACGTCCAATCCATCGCTGAGGAAACATTTCATTCAAAAGTGTCGTTATTACTCTAGTACTGTGTGGAGGAGCTCCATCTTGAAGATAAAACATACGTGCCCGAACTTGTAATGCCACATGCCGTACCCACGGTACGAGATGAGGTTTCTACTTGCTATGCGAGTCGAGTACTAATTGTGGGGTCTTTGTCAAGATTTTCCAACACTGCACTCCAACAAGTACGAAGAGATAAGAATCTCGTTTTCAACGTAATCGGCACGCTATTCTTATTTTACTTTTTTATAAAAATTACACTGTCACTATCGTGGAATTACAAAATAAAAACTTCTGTCTGGAATCTTTCACTTTTTAACACTGATGGGCGATGCTTAATATTTAATAATCAAGTGAATAATGAATTCAATACAAATACAAAATCAGTTGACTTGCACACATTTTTTGACAATGTAACCTAACCTTCTTTTAGTATTACTAGTATTAGATTATACCGACTTAAATTAAATGTTGCATCTCGGGTCGCATAAACTCATTTCCAAAGTTTTTAATAAATAACACAGGTCGGCCTTCATTTTCGTTGCCAGACTGCCAGATTCACCAACAGGTCTAAATAAAGCCCTTATTTAGACTTGTGCGGTTTCAGTTTTCAAAACCAAAGCGGCTAAATGAACATGAACTGCTATCTTACATCATTAATTTGAGTATCACACATCATCACACATCACATCTCACATCACACATCACATCTCACATCATCATATATCACATCACACATCAGATCTCACATTATCCAGTTTTATAACGTCACACATCATTAAATTCTTCAAATGTCACACAATTTTTCACATATGGCAGGACATTTAACAAAATTGCTGAAAATGTTTGTTGTATTTTCAATTGCTTAATAGTAATCACTAATAATAAATGAACTTTAATATACAAAAAAAACGCGAAAGATAGAACTTTTTCGTTTAAGACTTTTCTATTACAAATATCATCAGGAAGCTGTAGTTTACTTTTTATAGATTATACACGCCACACCCTATATTTAAAGCCAGGTATTGTGCATATCGGTTACATAGTTATGAACAAAATAATTTGACTAGACCATTGCAGTGATGATTGTACCCTGGAGACACATATCTTAGCAAGTCGGGTGCGGAAAATTCGAATCTGGTCTATAAAACGAGCCGTAATGGGCCCATTAGAGTATCCTGCGCGATATTAAACGACATTACGTCATTAAAACTAATGGGATAAGTAGGCCATGCCTCGCGATCGCAGATGGAAACGTTTTAAAACTCTCCACGAGCCAGACACTTCACACTAATCCACTCTCAGCCTTCAATTACAACCGTTACCGAAACCGAAACCATAACTACGTCCTAGAACTCATCCGACAAGATCGCCTACGCGATAAACGGCACCCCGGATGCGGAACAAGGTTACCCTCCGAGATAGAGGCCCAAAAACAGCGTCCTATTAGCAAATTATTGAGTGCCTCGTTCGGGAGGGCTCGGCGGGACGGGTCCAAAGCCGCCTATAACGACTTCGACATTTGTTTGATGCGATGTCGGTGGAGTCTCTGTCTCTCCCCCCGTATCTAATGGCTGCGAATTCGTCAACGTGACTTGCAGGTTCTCCACGGATGGAGGAAACGAGGGCTTAAGCGACCGGCTGAGTCGAGGAAAAAACTGACAGTTTAATAGGTATTTAGCAGCGAAAACATATGTTTAAGCGGCGATATCCGTCAGCGAGCACACGGAGAAAAGTGTTTATATCGTCCCGATTAGCATGTGTTACCTCATTTTATAGAACTTGTGGAAAATTTAAAAAAATAATGTAATAATATTTT
This sequence comes from Anoplophora glabripennis, assembly GCF_000390285.2. Lineage (NCBI taxonomy): Eukaryota > Metazoa > Arthropoda > Insecta > Coleoptera > Cerambycidae > Anoplophora > Anoplophora glabripennis. The sequence continues at coordinate 565,144 of NW_019416266.1, read as the reverse complement.
TGTGAAAATAGTTTTGCTTAACTAAAATTTCACACTGAGAAAAGAGACAAATACAAAATATAAAAAACGCTTATGGTGTACTCTGAAAAATATGAAGTAACAATAGAACAAACACCGAATGACATCCTTAACTGTAAAAAACAGGCGAAAACAAACAATTTTAAACTGTCAAACATAATTAAAACGAAAATTCATTATTAGTACAGTCATTGAAGCTGAAAATCAGCTGTAACCTCCGAATTCTTTGAAACTGCATGAATTTGCATGAAAATTTAGAATATGGCTAATCTTTGGCTCAAGTTCAATAATGACATAAGCCCGATTGACGCTTTTGTTTTTTAGGGGTAAAAACTACCCCTAAGTGAAAAAATAGAAAAGTTTTAAGCATTTTATTGATAAAAATCTTGTTCATGCACAAAGATTAAATAATGTTCCATGTTCTCCAACATTTATTTTAACCCTTAAAAACTACCCCTATGCAAAAAATAATGATACAAAATTACTTTTTAAAGATTTGGAATGATTAAATCGTGCAATTATTTAAAATAAAAGTGACCTTATTGCTAATAAGAGATTTGTTCCCTTTCAACCCCTAAAAACCACCCCTGTATTGATAAAAATGATAAAAAATTACTTTTTAAAAGCTTGGAATACTCTAATGGTGCAATTATTTAAAATAAAAATTCCGTCACTGCTTATGAAAAAATTTGTATCTCACACACTTTTCAACCCTTATAAATCACCCCTGTGCTAAAAAAATGATACAAAATTACGTTTTAAATGTTGGAATGCTATAATTGTGCAATAAATTAAAATAAAATTTCCCTTATATTGTTTAAGAAAGAATATTTTACTTTTGTCATTTTCAACTCTTATAAACTACCCCTTTACCAATATTAATGTAAAATATTTTTATTATAATCGATTTTTAAATATAATGAATCATATTTTTTTACTTATTTTATTTGTGTAATATAATATATAACAATGAGAAAGCCTATTAATTTTGCTCCGAAAAAATGTCATTGGTTTTTTTACCATGACTCGGTTAATTTTGAAGATATAGTATCCTACAAAAAAGCATTTTAAAGATAATTTTAAGCGCTGTAAGATCGTTGGCATGTAAATCTTTTTAAATCCTTCGTTTTTTAAAGGGAAATGATCGAAGGGTTCGAGACAGGTCTTTTTTTCACTAAAATGGAAACTTCAAGCGGCGATATCTCTTTTATTTTTTATGCTATAGGAATAAAAAAGAAGCAAAATATTTGTGGAAAAAAAAACTACATTTTTGTTGTCTATAATTTTTTACGTATCTTTCATAGTTTCAGAGTTATTATACAAATAAGGCAATTTTTTTTGAATAATGAAATACGTTTTCAACTTTTACCGTACATTATTCAAAAACTACTCATTCTAAACCGGTCTAACTTCAGGATCGTATGAAAAACACTAAAATAGAATTAATTGTAAAGGGTCTACGATTAATTTTAATTCTAATGGAAATGGTACAGCGTTTACTGCTCATTTTTCTTTAAAAAATATGAGCAATCCATCTGTTTTTGACGATAACTCCTTCAATTTTGCTCTAATTAACTTTTATAAGTGCTCTTTTTGAGTACTACAAAAAACTCCAGGAGCGTTATACACGTAGAATTAATCCTTTTTCCGTTATTTGACGTTGAATACATCGATTCGAATATTCCCCCCAAAACAAGTCCCCTTCCACTAACCATATTTCGCTTTGTATAGAACGTACAACACCTTTTTAAAAACGATTTTCTCTGTTTATATAAGCTACATTTTTGTTCATTGCACTTTTTTAAATAAAATGCGTAGTTTTTGAATTATTCGTGAAAAGTACTTTGGAAAAGTATTTTTTTTTCACTCAAAAGTTTTTAATCGCGAATAACTAAAAAACTATTGATTTCTCGAAAAAATTCTTCGAATATTTTTTTCCTCAAAATTCGATTCTCTATCGATTTCCGGCGTTATTTTTGAAAAAAAATTTCCACCTCCGAGAAGGGCTGTCAACCCCCCAACAGGGTGGAAGCGTCAATCGGCGCTATGTCACTAATGTTCATTGATTTTTTCTCTAAAAGCTAATATAAACAAAAAATTCATATGTTGTTTCAGAATTATTATTTATTAGGTTACAGTTTCGTCAATTTTTGAAAAAAAAAAAACAAATGAGATATGTTTGTTTGTCCAAATACTTTATTTTCGTCAATGAGAAATGTCTTTACAACCATTGCGTTTTCTTGCAAAAAGTTTATGAAATTAAAATGAAAACAAATATTTGAACTTCAGAATATTATATTTTTATATTAAAATAATTTACATACTAAAATGTAAAAAAACTTATATGTAGTACAATTTTAAAATACTCACAACAGGGCGTATTCTCAGTCCTAAATATACCCGTGAACAACAAAAAGTTTTCAAATTAAATTGTTATGATTAGGCTTAGTGCACGTGCAGAGTCTAACAGAGCCGGCGCGAGGGTAGGTGACCTTCACAGCTGACTCGCGTTTTTAACCGTTCAGTTATTTACAGAAGCTTGTAGTAGTTGATGTCGCTTCGACGCCTTTCGTTTTTACGTCTGCTGTAAATTGTATTTGCCGTGTGCATTTGAATAACTATTTATAAATAGTAACATAATTTACATTAACAACTAATAGTTTATCATCATTTTCCCAACAAATTTATTCCACTTTTTTCTATTATTATCGAATTTCAAACTAAAGAATCTTGTATGGAAAAACATTTAAACAATTGTTATCATTTCTTGCCATGGATCTGTGATGGACAAGTCGTCTTAATGTGTCACATGACGTCACTAGTATCCTGTTTCGTGCAGATTTTTGCACCAACTTCCTTAATTTCACTGCTAACCTCGTAGAAACGCTAAAAAGCTTTAATTTTTCGGTTTTAAGCACAGTTCTGCCCGAAAACGCAAATCTTGTCGTCAAACGAGCTGTTTTCTGAGTGTACGCGCGGCGGGGCAGATTTCCCCACGGTCGAAGAGGGCTTAGAGAAGATCGGGCGCAGCTTTGCCCAATTACTCGTGTTTGCCGTCGTGCAAGGGACAGCGTCTATCAGGCCTAAGCGAGAATTATGTTATAGGGCCTGGATGCTAAGTAAATATTTGAGGAATTCCTTAGGAACTTTTAACGTTTCCCGGCCGCCCCGATGCCGATCCGCTTCCTGTCTATTCATAGATGATTTATGGCAGGCGAGGAAATTTTTATTGCCGCCATGAGAGTGCTGCCGTGTTACTTTATAAGGCTTCCCAGCACGTATTTGTGGGCTGAATAGTAATATTTTATTACTGTAAGCCTTCCCGAAGCTTATATACACAATCTGAGGTTCCTACAAATTATTATGTATAATGTATTACCGTGAATATGCAATATAATCGAAAACTACATTGTATTTTATAAAAAAAGTGAACATAATTGTGAAGAATGAAAACTAATAAAATCTTATACGCGTATTGTGTGTATATTTTATTGAAAATCATAAAAATAGTATTTTTACTATTGCCAGAACGGTTTAACAGATTGTTTTGAAATTTGGCGTCATCAACATCAACACACTGTATCTTTGTAAGGAGGCATTTTGGTACGAAGGTCTATTTGACCAATTAATTGTTTTGGCGAGTAGAAATTTGCATAAATTGTATAAATTGTCTAGGGCTGTTGAAAAAAAAATATTACTAGTACAAATTGTATTTAAACAATGATTACATTCGAATTTTTACACATATATTTATTCATAACTAGTATGATACCATGCAAAGGCGTAGACAGGACTTTTTTCCAGGGAATATCAGAACGAAAATATATAATATAAACTACTTATTAAAGAATGGTTTTTTTAAACATTTAAAATCATTAAAATAAATTGGTTGTAATATGCTATTTAGTCCAGGGGGTAGAACAGTAAAAGTAGGCTTTGGCGTTTGTGTTTGAAGTCATCTATATTTTGTTGTACAGAAAAATCTCAAATAATATGTAGAATAAGAATTCGAGTTTGCTTATTCCAAAAAAACATTGCTAAATTCAGAGGAACAACAGACATACAAAAAGAACGAAAAATAGCCCGTTTTTCGACATATTTTTCCCTGTAACATTGAAAGTAAGCCCTAAATCAAAAAAGCCATTCTTTATTTTTTTTTATTTGACGATTTTCTATAAAGTTATAACAACTGCGAATCAAAAAAATTATATTTTGCATTAACAATGGGCGAAAAATTGTAGAAAATCATATTTATATTTGGAGCAATTTTTAAAATAAGTAAATATTGATGAAACTTTGTGAACAAATAGTAAAACAATATGTCAATTCTACCATAAAAATTTTGATCGATAGCGTGATTTTCGATTGATAGGATTCTTAATTAAGAAAATTTAAAAAAGTTTATCGCGTATCGTGGGTTTAAAGTAAGGTTTAGAAAGGGCACACAATTTTTTAGATATACTTTTTGTCGTAACAGACAATGATCAATACTAAAAATACCTTTTCTTTTACTTGGCCGGTTTTCTTCTGTATTTCTTTTTGTCTTCAACTCGTCTTCTAGGTCGTTTTTGTATTCCTGAGTAGGTTTTTGTTGGCTGGATCTCATCTCTGCCCTTCTCCCAGGTTTTTACTTACTCCCTTTTGTAGAAATGTACATAACCTCACTTAAGTTTTAGTGACACTATTTATATTTCAATTTGATACGGTATTTCTGGGTTATGTACTGAAATTCAATTGTCTTTATGTTTCAGATCGATGTCACTTTTTTTTACTTGACTGAACACAGATTTAAATGTGTTGATTTCTGTACTTCTTAAATAGACTTTTAGATTTAAAAGAAATTAAATGTTTAATAATGTCATATGGAACTTTTTATGGAAACTTCTATATTTACAGTCATCTTTAAATCTTGAAACGTATGGTGTTTTTGACTTACTTACTATTAAAATTTTTTATACGAAACAAACATTTTTATCAATTTATTTTATAATTGGAAATGTTTTTTTAAGTTATTAACTGCATGTGTAAATATGTGGTTTTTAATTAGATTAAACTTTGAATTTTTTAATTTTGTCAATTTGATTCCTGACATTTCACGTTATACGACTATTATAATTTCCTTGTTCTATAACTACCTTTTATTTAACTTAAGTGAAAAAAATCTGTTTTCTTGAGACGTGGAGATTCTTTGCCAATCTATTGTAAACCCATTTTTCTCCCGTTCTGATCCATTGAATGAATGTTTCATCGTTGTTGGATTGTTCAACGAGTTGCTGCCAAACGTCCACACGATTTTCTTTCTGTTCGGTCAAAAACGAGGAACAGATTTTGCTGCAACTCGATGTACGTTCAATATTTCAGTCAAAATTTCATGGCTTGGCGCAATTGAGTTGCTAACCTCTTCTGCAATTTCTCTGACAGTTAATCCGACGATTTGCACGCACTAGGTCTTTGACTTTCTGAACGTGGGTGTCATCAATTGAAGTCGAAGGCCTTTCTGGTCGAGGATCATCTTCAATCAACTATCGACCTCTTTGCATCGTTGTTCCAGAAAATCGCACATTTCAAAAATCGTCACTAACACTTAAACAAGTTGCACTCGAGAACAGTATCATGAAATTAAAAAAGTTCGTTTATTTCCTGAACATATCCCGTAGTTTCATTTACTGGTAGAAAGTTTATATTGTAATTAAGGATCGATAACAGTTTTTTTCTTGTTACAGAATGATACCATGCGGATAGTATGGGCGTTCCACAAGGGCGAACCCTCTGGTGGTGCGGTGGGGCCCAAGTCTTTACCTCAACACGATCACAGCTCCAGAGGTAGCCAGTCTCTCTACCTGGTGCAACGAGCAGACCAAGACGGTCCTGGACCCGAAGAAACGGCAAGAATATGGGAGTTGAAGAACCCAGCTGTAGACGCGCCAGCTCCGGGAGAGACTTTGTACTGGTGCCGGGTGTTTCGAATCCCTACCATCACCAGGAAGCACCATCTGATTAGGGTGAGTGATTGGTTAAGTTTAATAACAAAGGAATATGAACCATGCGATACATTTGAGTTCATCACATTGACTTTAACCGTTATCAGACTAGTTTTAGCGTCCTTATTTCTTATTTCTTCGTCGTTATTCATTTTAATGGAAGAGAATATCTCTATTAAACGTTGGATTTGGTATTTTCATTTAAATTTGAAGCTGTTATATTATATAAATCGCTACCCTCTTAAAATGCGAAACAAATTCAAGTCGTTTGATAGTTAACAGTTGAAGTTTCTCCTAGAATCGCTGCGCTAAGTTCGTACACGAGCTTTGTAAAGCTTTTTTTATGAAAGGAGGAAATATTGAAGTAATTTATCCTCCCCAAATGATCCATTTCAGCGGAATCTCCCGTACTTCCATCAAGTGCGCCTGATATGGCCGAGCACGCACCAAATGGCAACACCTGTCATTCGAATTTTTTTCACGTAATCTTTTAAAAATTACGTTCTCAGCGCTGGATATCTTAACGACCTAGGATATCCTCGAAATACACGTGCTTTAGTGTTTTGTATTACTAGTAAGAAGTAGGGCTCTAAAAACTTGACGCTAGGGAATACTTATTTTAAAATTGGAAACTTTTAATAGTCCAGTCACTGAAGCATATTGGCTACCAATTTTTTCGGATGGAATGGATTGACGTGAAATTTGAACTGTAGCTAGGGAATAGCCCAAGAAACAAAAGTTATATAGTGCCGATGTGTGCTTTTACCGTAGAGGTGGATGCCACCCCTACAGGAGGGTGGGATTTTTTTTTGTTAAAAATAACGAACTTTAAGAAAAAAATGTCCTATAAGAATTTTTTGTACAATCAATACTTTTTGAGTTATATGCACCTAAACATGTTTTTGAGCCATTTTTTTGCGAAAAAATAATCATATGCAAAAATGAAGGTAATTAAATAGCAAAGAGATTGCTTTTTTAATTTTTGTAGGTGGTATAGAACCCAAGTTATGACGCCCAGAAGTTGAAGTAAAGAAAAAATTAAAGGTTTTTCTAGGAAAACTTATACAACACTTACTAAAGTTGTTGAAAAGACCTTTAAATTGAGAGGTGGTAAAAGTCGTTACCATGAAAATTAATGAAGTTACAATCAAAATAAAATGATTGACTTAATTTTTGAGAAAAAAAATCGGTATTAAAATTAATGACTTGACGTAAAAAAAATTAAACGTATTTCTTCTGCAATTTACTTTATTTATGCATTAACAGTACATTTTGGGAATTTGAACGATTTTAGATGCCTAAATAAAAAAAAATATTTCATTTATTTTTGAATAAAATTTTTAAATTTTTAAAAAAATCGCCCTTTTTCAAAATATTTCAAAAACTGACAGTTATAAAAAAATGATAGAATAAGAAATTGTAGGTTTTTTCTTACTGAACAATTTGTTTCTTTTAAATATTTGTAGTACAAAATTTGACTGTTATGACCATTAGCTCAAAACTAAGCTCTAAGACTGCATTTCCTGAGCCCTTTTAGCTTAAAAATCAAAAAAACGAAGGGCTCAAAGAAACTGCAAATCGCAGAACTTAAAGTGCTTTAAATTCCCTACAAAATGTTTTTTTGAGTAAATTTATAACTTTAAAATTACAAAAGTTATGGTAAAAAAATTAATCGCATTTTTTGAGTAAAATTTTCGGAGCAGATAAATCACCATCATCTTTGTGTATTTTGGAGGACTTGTGAACTGATTTGAGTAAGTATTTTAATAATATACATATACACACGTATCCGAGTCCACATGTATATGTATGTGTACATTCGGAAATTGAAATTTTATTTGATACTAGGTTGACCCGGCAAACGTTGTTTTGCCATATAAATTAATCCTAGGATTATTTTAGTAGTTTTTTCATAAAGAAATTTCACTTCTACCATCTATATTATATTTAGTGTTATTCAGTGTATATCGTGTATATTTTTTTTATTAATAGTAATAGTAAATGTCATTATTACGGTTGATGCACAAACAATAATAATAATGGCCGAAAACTGTAGGGAGTGAGAAAGGGCTCATTGTGTGAGAGAGATCTCATCCCTACTCCGTGCTGTTTACTGGGTCAGAAGTGACACCGGTCGACGCCTGGCGGGGATAAAAAAAAATGATCAAGTGATAATTGATCAGTTATCGACCGGGGTTGAAAATTATTGAATTACTAATATCGCTATTAAAAAATAAGGGTTGATGGTAGAAGGGTGAAAATTTAGGATTGTATGTATTTTTTAAGGCCACATCATAAAAAAAATAAAAAAATTAAATTTTGTCCAAAAAACAACAAAAAAAAAATTTTGGGGTGGACCACCCTTAACATTTAGGGGTATGAAAAATAGATGTTGGCCGATTCTCAGACCTGCCCGATAAGCACACAAAATTTCATCAAAATCGGTCCAGCCGTTTCGGAGGAGTACGGGAACGAACATTGTGACACGAGAATTTTATATATAAGATTAATAAAAACAATATTAAGAATAAATTCAATAAAATTAAAAAAAATAATTATATCACCATACTCACATATAATTTTTAGGAAATTTTTCTATAAGGGGGTAGGGTTTTTTATGAGGGGTAGGTCTTCCATAAGGGTTTTTTGGGTGGCTGAAAAGTTGCAATATATCATAGATCATTTGAAAACCAATAAAAAGTTTCAACATATGCACACCATTAAAACATCTCAAGCTTTCAATAATATCTTTTGTTTATTTTATTATGGTTTTTAAGGGTTGCAACTTTGTAATGAGTCGTAAGCTTTCTAATGAATAACAAAAGAAATGCAATACATTGTGAATGCACCAAAAGAATATTTTAAACTGTTAAAAACTTTTTTTTCTATTTGTTTAGGCATGGAAGGGTAGTTTTTAAGGATTTTTAAGGGTTGAAAATTAATTAAATTTCATAAATTATATTAAAAAACATGAAAGGAACTTTACCCAACATGAATTGAATCTTTAAAATACGTAAATCTTCACACCAAATAGAAAAAGCGCACATCTAGACAATATAACTTTTGAAGTGGGGGGTCAGATGAGCTTGTATGCAAATTTTCAGAAAAATCCAATGCTATCCGAAAAAATTGGGAGCTTTTACCTTATTTTCACCTTCAGTGACTGGACTATAAGGAATTGGTAGTGTAACTCTAGATGTTAGGAAAATATAAGTCCATAGGAACTCTCAAAGTGTAACAAATATTCCGTCGTGGTCGCTGGGGGCAGGAGTCCGATCGGAGTAATTTTAGTGTCATTGTCTAGGTTGGATTTTTTATCGTAGCTAGTGACCTCATGCACATGGTCAATAACTAACAAGACTGACGTAATTAACATACTTAAGAACTTATCTGTAATAAATTCCAATACATTTTATTGTTTTTTGAAAAAGATATGACTAAAAGCTAATTTTAAAACATTATTTTTGATGCACTCCCTCAAAAACCAGAGGTCGATAGGCGAAAATCGATAACTTTCCAAAACACCCTGTACTTTCCCAGTGTCAAGAAACTGAGCAGGTTTATACAAAAAAAAATAACTGGGATCAACGTCGAAATAAACAATGCAGTATCTAAAATATCAATTTTTAATTGATTTATCTGTAATACAGCTATGGACAACAAAAAGTTTTGGATCGAGAACTTTTTGTTCGCAGCTATACATATAAATGTTTGAGTAGAATCAGCTCACCATCAATTTGACTTGATATAGTTCACATAAATTGAATTTAAATTTATTTAAAGCGCTTTTTTTTGTGAAATTTAAGACTTCGCTGTCTTTTAAGTAACCACCTATCACATCACTGAAGATGTATGTGTATTCAGCGTTTTATCCACCTGTTTTGTCGATTCCGGTACGCCAGTTGTTGATTACCATCACCACCGTTAATTTTTTCGGCAAACCGAATTTGGGCGGTCTCGAACCATTCCAATCTGCCTTAAACAAACTCCTCCTCGACGCCGCCTACTTCGAAAAAACTTGTCTCTATTACCAGACGTTAGAATACCAAATGAGATGAATATTACGATATCTAGATAAAAAGCAATTTCGCCGTTCATGGTTCGCTAGATGGCCAGAATGCTGAAATTTCCCGAGCAGGAATTTTAATTTACAACTGCTGCGTATGTAACAGGTTCCGCCTTGTCATTTTTATTATTCTGATCTTCCGTTGCGATAAAAATGTGACACATAAATCAGGGTGGCCCGTCTTGGAGGCGTTTCTTCGTTATCAGCGACGTTGCAAGTCGTTACAGGTAGACAGCAAAAAATATAATTGTTTAAAACTTTTTCTTAAATACAGAGTGTTACACAGATAAGGTGAAAAATCTCTGGGAAAGAGATAGACCATGTGAAAATAAGGTTAAGAGCTTATAATAACATGAGTCTTAAAATATATCGTTTCCGTCAGGGTGTTATAATATTACACATAAAGTCACATTCTGCAACTTAAAAGAAAGCTGTATTCGACTCCCATAAAATTTGATAGAGTGCTCAATTTCATTGTTTATAGTACTCTGATAATAAAAAAATAGATATCTTATGGACTTAGAGGGAAGCACTTATGACTATCTTGTTTGTCACTAAAATTATGTGTCAGTTTTTCATAACGGCTGAAAGAAAAATTAAAATATACAAAAAATGTAGTTTTTATTTGAATATTTCAAAAAAAACTAACCACATTTAAAAAAATCTACTGAAGATTTAATCAAATCAATCCCAAATTTATTACAACTCCTTATAAAGATAAAGAAAATAAACAAAATAATGGCATAAAAAAGGTTCATAAAATGTCTAGATAAAATTTTCCCACAACGCTTTACAGAATTAGTTGCTTAATTGTAATTGCAATTAAAACGAAATTTTCAATAGAATAAATGACTGACATACAGTACTGTTATGGTTTGGCAAAAGGTAACTGCCTTTGGAGTTCAATATTATCGAGAAAGATTTCCTCAGCGTCGACACATAATATCAATTCGTTTCATAGTAGTTAATTCTCGCACAGGCCATTTTGAACACTTGTGAGATCAATGCGAACAATAAACCACAGTAATAAGAACACTATAAAAACCATAATGATATTAGAGAAGAGAGAGAAAGAGATTTGTCCAATTTAAAAAAAACAATTGTCTTTATGGAGCCCAAATTTCCAAAACTCAACATGGTTTTACGACAGGTAGATCAACAGTAACAAATCTGGTATACCTATATTGATCAGGTTGACGTCATATTTACTGATCTGTCAAATTTAATGATTTTGACAGATTTGACCATGGTTTGTTTTTCCGTCGCTTGACTATAAATTTTACTTATTTTCTACAATCTGTCTGATAGTACATGCGACGTCAGTTGTTCCTCAAGGTTCCATCCTAGGGCCACACTTGTTTAACTTATTTATAAACGACATCAGCCTGAATTTTAACAGCAATACATTGATAAATTGTTCAAGCTCATGGAAAACCTCAGCGGCTGTTTGGAATTGGAGTCTGATTTAACAAAGATTAACGCATGTTGTCAAAATAACTTCTTACCACTTAATATTCAATAATGTGTTTGTATGTCGTTTACAAAAAAGACCAATCTTATCAGTGTTAATTGTGCATCTAAAATTGATAAGTTTTTAAACAAAATGTGACCATTTCAAGGATATAGGTGTTACATTTGACTCGAAACTAACATCAGTTACATCAAAGACATTATTGCAAGTGTCTATAAATTTCTTGGATTGTTAGTGACTGTACACTGAAAGAAATGCGTTTTATTCTTTATTAGAATTCTATATACCATTATAAGACCATTGTATACTATATGTGACAGTTAAACAGGTGAATATTGGATATAAAACGCGTATTGCTAGCACAGTTGTATAGTGACTATAAACCTTATTCTTTATTAAATTATTGTTTAACTAGTATACAACGTTTTTTATACCATTTACGAAATAATAGCAATAACTGTTATTAAAGTGTTCCATATCGTTATTAGAACATCTAGTACTGGTTATAAGTTTTATAATAATAAATGTATTAAACTGTTGTATACTCTGTATGAGTTAAAAACATATGACATTAAGTTTTCAGAAATTTTATTGGATAACTGTAATTACAAGCTAAGGTTCTAATGTAAACATACATAAAACATACTTTTAAGCGTTAAAAATGATGACAAATCGCTCCCAAAACTGTCCAGTTTATTTTCTTAGCAACGATGCACCTGCATTTTCTTGTATTACATGAGAATTTGCACTATAACTCTTCCACCTTAAGAATGCATCCCCAGAAAGGTTGAGCTTCTTTCCATATAATTTTATTTCCTCTGGTTGATTGACTTTATACCCATGTTCTTCTTTGTCACCGTCTTATGTAAAACTTAACATCAGCGATTTCTAATAGGACCTATAAAATAATAATTTTTAAGATTTAGACAAGATTTACATTTGAAAAAACAAAACAATTACAAGCCATAAAACAGTTAGATACTTACATAATAATTTTCCATTTCACACAACGCCATTTACCATTCCCACATACTGTCCATTTTCATCAAACTAGACGTGTGTAAGTCGATGCACAGCGGACTGTCGGAAATTTTACGATTGTTGTATTTTCTCTTCTTGAGTAAATATAATAAAGACGTTGTGGTTTTTTGTGTTTATTTTGACGATGATTGAACATGTATGGACAATAAAAATGGACTGTATAAGATAGTCGAGTACCGTTCTCCTTCATGCATAGCATGCTACTGAAATCTTGGAAGGGATGAGCTCGTGCGGCGAACCCTAAATCAGCGGCTGGAATAGCCAGGTTTCTTATTGAGTCGGCGCACTTCGCTCTCGGGTCTGACATATGATTATTATTACAAGACTATGAATATAACTTAACAACGATCATAACCGATTATGCACCGAGAGGTGACGATCACTTAACCATTATAAGATGCGTTTTACACGTTAAAAACGGAAACATATTCAGTATAAGAACGAATAATTCTGTTAATACAATTGTTATATACAAATTCGGATACTGGTCTTTATACAACAAATCTTCCCTACTATACAACTGGAATATAAAGTCTGTAACACCTAATAATGTATAAGTAATTCATTATAACCTTTATTTCATAGATGCATAAGGTGTATTAAGCACCTTCCAGTTAAACTGATTGAATAATGAATATGGAGATGATTGCTTTTTTTAAATAATAGTTGTATATTGGTTATAAAAGTTTTAATATGCGCTATACACATTATTCTAGATAAACAGTTTAATAAGCCCATTTCTTTCATTGTAGTTAGTAATGACTAATTACAGTCACTAAAATTTTGATATAAAGTTAATTAGAGTTTAAAATATTACTAAGAATGTATGCGTTGTCTATGAGACATCAATAAGTTTTGACGTAAGCCTACTTTGAGAAAAGTCACTTATTTCATACACCGTAATATTGTAAGAGTTCAATTGAAAGCCTTTTGTTTCGAAAACTGTTGACATTAGGAAGTTCTAACAAGAGTACATTATTTTTAGAAAATAAAATTATACTTCAGAAATTGGATCCCGAATGGTAAAAAATGTAACCTTAAAAAAATTGAAATTTAAAATGTAATAGGAATATAGCATAACTAGCGCCCACTATGAAATATACAAAAAATAATTAGACCAGCTTATTTGGCATCCTTAAAAACCCCGGAATACCAAATTTCATAAAAATATTTCGCACCGTTTCGAAATTTTCGAAAGAATTCTATTTAAAAAATTTTATTTTGGTGCTCTGTATCTCGAAAACAAGAGGAGATAGACATACAGTTCATAATAAAAAAAAATCTTATTTTTGTCATACTATCACCCCCTGTACTTATGGGGGGGTCTTTCTGAAACATATACATGTTTTACTTAGGGATACATCAGTGTTATTTGGGAATCATCAAAGTTTATGGATCAATGATCTTCGCCTATCACGAGATCATGAAATTGTTGTCCAAGCACTCGCTGGCCTACCTGAACGACCTTTTCCCTGCCGCTTGTGGGACCCAGTGGCGATTCTGCACAAAGTAAGGCACGCTGGGGATTTCCAGAACTGGGAATAAATTGGACAGGACGATGCAACTCGGTGTAAATTCATTTTCGCTAGGCCTTCGAGTTGTATGGGGAACTTAGAGATTCGCTCCGCGGTAATGGAAGTATTCTATCCGATTTGCAGTCCCCCAAGAATTCACATGTCGCTCCCGAAATCTCCGAAGATATGACATGTAAATTGCTTAGTTTGAACTCGGTTCACGAGTTTTCGACGGGGTTGGGGGCGCGTGCCGCCCCCGGATGCGATTTTACGGCCCTTTGTCATTCAAATTTCGAATTATTGTTAAAATTCGTTTTCGTTGACGCGGTCCCAACAGTCCTGTCAGCCGGAATATTCTTTCAGGTTTGTTCCAGGCGCGTGCGACGCAATAACGGGGAAATTAAACGGCAAATATGAGTCTACATTTCATTTTGATTAAATCAAGAAATAAAAACGGTGCTTCAACTCCTTTACCCTATTTGTACGATTTTAGTAGAAGTTGCGTTCCTTATTTCTTCAAACATGTTGTTCAGAACGTCTTTCTTAAAATAATGGAAATACAGGATGTAACTGAGTGGAATTTTTTTAAATTCAAAACTTCATTATTGTACCTTTTTTTTAGTAATTTTCATACCCCGCCGCTGGACAAGCTACTATAACCTCAAACAACGGCGCTCTTTAGTCGTAGCGCATGTATAATTGGGATCTGGGCTATGCATTGTTGTCAAATCTCATAATTTAAAAGAAAAGTTATCAAAAAACAAATTTCGACACCATTTATCGTGAGGAACTGCTCTTTGGCGCGTTGATTTTGTTTAGTGGGTGTTCGTCAGGAGCCCTATATCTCACAAAAATGAAAAAGTTATTCTTTTAAATTAAATTAAATACGGAACGGTATTTGACAAGTAATCTACATAAAAATAATTAAATAATCTGTTTATTCACCTGATTTTTACCGCATATGACATACTTGAAATCTTGTGGCTAATCTGCGAGTAGTGGTACCAGAATCCTCTTTCACGGCGTTTAAAGTTTCTCATTCCCTGAGTTTGTCTATATCCATGTATTGGCGTACAAAGCTCCCGTAATTTCTTAAATGTTGAACTAAAAAACATTTTCTTATTCGGTACTTATAAGTCGGGATAATCTATTTGATATCGTCTTCTTTGCTCCTGACAAAAAATAAGTTCTAACCATATCAGCTCTTTCTTGATTCGTATACTAGAATAAATTTGTAACCAAATGCGGCATTGCAACAGGACTGCGATGGCTAACCTCCGTTGCCTCTCGGAAGCCTTCGGAACATGATGGAATTCTGCTTAAATTTAAATTGTTCACGGTTTAATTATGTTTATGTTTTATTTATTTTAAATAATATATTTGTTTTATCTGTGACATACTGATGAGAACAAATAAGTATATGTACGCTGGTTCTGCTGACGAATGATCCAAGCTGTTTACAAGGCATTGCCAGTATAATTATTTCGTCTGGTAACGACACAACAGGTAGCAGTATCTACTCATAACTGTAGCACTTTTTTATGTCTCATCCATATGTCTGTCTCACTGAAAAAAAATTACAAATTTTAAATAACCCCCTATCAGTCATTTTGAGAACGAAAACAGGCAATGTTTTTTGAAATGCTAATTATCAAATTAAAAATACTACAAATATGTGATTACAAACAATGTTTTGTTGTTGATCTAGATATTTTTCAGTTCGAAAACTCAATTCTGTTAGCTGTAATTATAGATATTCGATTAAACCCACACAGACCAGCTTAACAAAACTATTCATTGATTGGGTAAAGTATGTATGACCATTATGATGTTATCAGTTTTACAAAAAATATGGAGAAGTTAGTCAATACCTCCACAACAAAGAGAAAATAATGGTTCTATTTATGTTCTAATCGAAGTGAGGATGTTTTTATATCCGAACTGATAAATATAATCTAGGGCATATGAAATATTTGGAAATATCTAGGACATTGTGATATAGTCGTATTATCATTTATAGATAGTCATTGAAGAGTAAATATGATATAAAAAGGTTTTATTTATACATAATCTACACCACAGCATAATCAGATTTGAATTCTCCTTTCAACTGTTTTAAAATGCATCAGCACATTTTCTAAAATTCATAATTTTCTAGAATTTTTGTTATATTTTTCAAAAATTGTATTAGATTTGTAATTAAGTAAATACTAATTAAATCTTCAAATGTCATAGATTTTGTGCGGAAATTTCTATATATAGCGTTTGCTGCTATGTTATTGTTGAGAATGTTAAAAAGCTTCTGTAAATATTTACAAATTAAAAAAAATGCGCATTGAAAAGTATGTAGGCACTACATATTATCAAAGTTAGCAAAATAAGAAGAACTCCTCCATTTTGTGCAGAAATCTGTCCCTATTGTAATGATGTAGAGAATGTATTTTGGTATAATACTAAAACAAACATGCCACGATATTGTGTTTCTATTTAAAATTCTTTATAGTATAGACATTTTACAAAATATATTGAGACATATAAAAAAAGATTGCACTAATTTTCTCATAATATACATGTGTGTTGTCTTTACAACATTGATTGGTGTAATCATTTCGTATTTAATAAAGTTTATTTGTAGTTATTTGTGGTATATATCAGTTAAAACTGATAACTTCTTATTGTTATAAATATTCGCAAATATTTTGCATCTAACAAGTACCAATAAATAAGAAATCTGAACAGTGTCACAAACATCCCAGTTTTTCAAGAAAATCCCGTTCATGTAATCTTTTTTGTACAAAATTATTCATAACCAGTATGTTACCACGCACAGCACATAAGACGCCTTCATAAATATGAGAATTAAAGCTTTTACTGCGTATGTCTTCAAGGATAGATCGATCCCGAAATTTAAAAATTTCCATAATGAATTTTAAGTAAAAATCAAAACGTGGCGAAAACTGTTGTATTTCCATAACGTAACAAGACGAATATACGTTTTATATATAAATTATATTTTTATAAACATTTTTTTCATGTAGTACTGGCCTTTTCGATCCTAGCTACCACTGTGAGCCATTTTACGGACTCTGGTCGCCCTCTTCCCAGATTTTTGTCGGCTTACACCGCTTACACCCCTGTAGAATCGTTCAATTACAAACCAACTTCAAAGAGGGACCTACCATATCAAATATTGATACTCAAAACTATGTCACTTGGCAAATATTTGCTGCCTTGGTGATGATAGGACCAACGATTTGCTTCCAATGTAAACCCAGTTTGAGCTGGGTAACCGCGGCAATTAGCTAGTGCAAATAAAACTGTCATCTTTACTAGATATTAGTTTCGGGAAATGAGTATGTGCGTTATACGCTTACGCTGCTAATTTTCTTTAGCTTTGAGACCACCCGCTAGAAGTTTGCGTTGATTCTAACGTCATCACCGAAGTTATAATCAATGTTTGAGCTCTGAAAGATGTTACTCAAATGTATATGCAATGTATTCTACGTTACTTTATATGTCTTTAGTTTTTCTAAGCACATGTCAGTAATAATCCTCATTTGTTACAGTACGAGCCCCTCCGAGGAATATCGGGATTCAACGGTCTCCAACACGTCGTCCTCTACGAATGCCAAGACAACCCCGAGGTGGAAAAACTAGCCGACACCACTGGCCGTCAGTGTTACGAGACCCACACCCAACCTTTATCCTGCAACACCGTGGTAGCCAGCTGGGCCAAAGGTTCCGAAGGCTTCAGCTTCCCTCCAGAAGCTGGTTACCCCTTGGACTCCCAGAACTCCAGGTACTATCTGATGGAGACCCACTACATCAGTCCGTTAGACGGAAGCCACAGTGTTCTGGACGGTTCTGGGTTGCGTCTGTTCTACACTCCGGAACTTAGAAGGCACGACGCCGGCGTCATCTCCATAGGCATGGACCCGAACTGGAGGCACATCATTCCTCCGGGTCAGCAGAAGGTGGTTTCCTCTGGACATTGCGTGGCGGAATGTACTAGACAAGCTTTACCTCGTAGTGGCATAAATATGTTCGCGATAGTCATGAAGACGCATAAGATTGGGAAGCAAGTGGCGCTGAAGCATATTCGCGGTAACGTAGAGCAGGCACCCATCGCCAGCGACGATAACGTGGATTCGGACTATCAGGAATATCGCAAACTCGGGGTTCCGGTGAAAATTTTGCCTGGTGATCATCTGATAGCTCAGTGCACGTATAACAGTTCGGGTAGAAGTGCTATAACGCTCGGAGGGCTGACGAGCCGCGAGGAGACTTGTTTGGTGATGGGACTGTACTACCCCAGGCAGAAATCTTTGGCTGTGTGCCACAGTTTGCCTAGCTTGCCCACGGTTTTGCACTCTTTGGGGATCCAGGAACTCACGGGGTATGTACCTTTTTTAAATTAAACATTTTTTAATACCTACCAACTTTTTTATTTTTTCTTTACTTCGAAGATATTGGGCTAATTCAATTCCAATATACAGGGTGTCCGGTAAGTACCTCCTAATCTCTCGGGAGTATATAGGGGAGGTCAAAATAAAACTAGTCCTTCCTATAATTTTTCTTCCTAATGTGCCCCCTAACGGAGTTATGGGGGGTCAAAGGGGTACCTAGAAATTAACGTTTAGGGTTATAACTTTGAAACCACCCTGTATATTTTAATAAAATTTTCGTACGTTGTATTACACATGGAGCTCTACGATTTGATGCTAAAATCAACTTTTTGCTATTATCAGGTGTCCAGAAACGGACTGGCCCTATCACAATTTTTCTCAAAATTTTGACAGAAGTAATTTTATCAAACTGAAAATATTATTATTAGATACTCTGAAGGTTTTTCTTTAAAAATGGTACTCTTTATTTATTTCGAAAAAATGAACGGTTTGCGAGATAAATCGGTTTTGAAAAAAATTGGTAACAAATACAACAACAATTAAAATTTATTTTTTT
>NW_019416266.1:492884-545783 GCF_000390285.2 Anoplophora glabripennis | reverse complement strand
GAGAAAAATTGTGATAGGGCCAGTCCGTTTCTGGACACCTGATAATAGCAAAAAGTTGATTTTAGCATCAAATCGTAGAGCTCCATGTGTAATACAACGTACGAAAATTTTATTAAAATATACAGGGTGGTTTCAAAGTTATAACCCTAAACGTTAATTTCTAGGTACCCCTTTGACCCCCCATAACTCCGTTAGGGGGCACATTAGGAAAAAAATTATAGGAAGGACTAGTTTTATTTTAACCTCCCCTATACACTCCCGAGAGATTAGGAGGTACTTACCGGACACCCTGTATATTTTTTAAAATTGTCGTCAAGTGAAGCTCAAATTGGAGGTCATATTTATACAGAGGCTTCCTTTGACCTTTAGAAATACGTATCGATAGTTTTTTTTTGCTGAAATTCCTTCGTAAAAACTTATTTTTTTTTAGTAATTTTCGAATCCCGCCACTGGACAAGCTGATGTAACCTCAAATAACGGCGGACTTTAGTCACTACAATCTGACAACTTATTGTGAGTTTGTTATTGAAATTACAAAAAGTTTTGAATACAAAATTTTTAGCTTTTTTTATTAATTTTTATAATTCTTTTATAAAATTTTTAGCAAAAACAACTGAATAATGAAAATTACTAAATTAAAGAAAACATTTTTTTTAATGGACCACCCTATATCAATGCATACTTTAGCTTCGTTGAATTTTTTTCTTTTAAAAATACATAATTCATTAGTTAATTGTTTTTTATAATACTGTATTATAAAAACTCGTAAAAAAAGCTAAAACTTTTGTATTAAAAACTTTTTTGTAATTTCAATAATAAACTCACAATAAGTTGTCAGATTATAGTGACTAACCCCGTACAATGCTCTTTGGCTCTCGTTACTTTTGTTGAGTGGCTTTTCGCCACACATAAACAGTACGTAATAAGTAACCTAGCAAAAAACTCACAGGAAACAGTAGTGATAAATGAAATACACAAAATAAGTAATCTGTTTACTCACTCGTTTGGAATTTAATAATGATTAAAATTGACAGTTAGATGTACTGTCCTCCAATGCGAAACAACAACTGACCCTCTTCGCTTTGTCACAATTGGCCCGCACTATCTCCCTTCACTTGCACTGTAGGTTGCATACAATTCATGTATTTGTAATACCCGCTTGGAAATTTTCATAGTACAAAATTACTCAGTAATAATTAAATTTAAATCATGTTAGAGGAAAAATTAACTGTTAATTGGTTTTACATACTGAGAATAGAGTCAATTATTTTTTATTATGTGTTTTTTACAAAATAGCGAAATAATTATTTTATAATACAAACTAGTGTTACTTAATAATTTAAAACGTATGTTTATCTCCATACCAGTATTAGTTGACATCTGTTTAAAAATACAATTTGTATGTGACCTTATTTGATGAGGATATTGGAAAAAAAATGGAATTTATTTGAATTAGCTCGATATCTGAAAAGTAAAGTTTAATAAATACCTTGTTTATGCATTAGATACACGTAATCTTACTAGGGAAATCGGTATTTTGACACAAAATGAATAAATTCCCCATTCCCGCTCTAATTTATTTCACGGTGTACTTAAGGTATGTAAAAACAAAAATCCACCCTCAAACGACGTTGAATTATCCCTTTCGGTTGCTATCGATTATGGATTAGACTCTATCTGATTACCATCACCCCGCTCGACACAATGGGTCTCTTTTCAGGACTTCGACAGCGCATTTAAACTCTTAAAACTTTTACCACTTTTACCCCGGCCTCGGGGTGAGGTGTTGCATAATTAAAACCCTAAAAATACCGAACTTATCCAGAAGTTAGCAACTCGCCGCAGTTAATATTAAAACAAACAAGTCTCCCACCAATTTAAATTTCTTTCGGATTTATGCGTTACATAAAATGGTTTATTTGTTGATTTTATTTAAAAGTAAGAGGTTGTTTAAAGCTTAGTTTCGTTGTTCTTTGCAGGGGTTCGAACCCGGTGCGGATAGCAGCGCCGCCAGAGTTAGCAGGAATGACGCTGGAATCCAGGCTGGTAACCTACGACTGGGACAATCAGTTTCACAGCTTCCAGGAGGCCACCATGAGGGGGTCCTTCAAGCCGATCTGCTGGACAGCGCAGTCCACTGTGCTACCGGTAGGTGTCGCTTTTTGCAGTAGATAGTAACTAGTACTAGTAAGTAAGGTTGATTTAAGGCAAAATCTGAACACAACGAAAATTCTTACGTCGTCATATTAAGCTTTATTTTGATGATACGATTTAGTTCCAATTTTATTCAAAAGATGGAGCTCACTGAGCTTAAATCGAGTAAAAAAATTCTTAGACGCAACATTTTTAATACTGATTATAAAAAAATGTTTTTGAAAATAAAAATCGTCGGAGGATACGTATTTGGACTTTCTGAAATTTTCACTTGTCTGAATTTTCCTGTGAATTTTATCACTCGGCAAGGAATTTTTTTATAATTTAAAAATTTGGTATCTGCAGAGTATTCCGATTTGATCCGAAAGATGCAGTACGATTTACATAACTGTTTTGTTATACAGGGTGATTCACATTTTATGATCAGGACTTTAACCATCGATAAATCTCGTAAAAATGATGTTATTTTGAAGTATACGCCTTTTTTTGCTGTAGAATATACCGCAATGCAAAAAAATACATTCATTTTGATTAAATTTCCAGTGGCGTAGAAATTATATTAAAATAGGGGTTATCAAAACCCCTTACCGACGCCTAAGATTGATCCATTTTCACAATAAATTACAAAATCGATAAAGCTTTTATGGCTTTTATAGTTTAAGAAAAATGTAATAAAATCCAAAAAAAATTTATTTTCAAGAGCTTATATCTCTAAAAGGAAGCCTTTGGAAGAAAAAGTGTATATTTCAAAATGACATTATTTTGACGCGATGTGTCGATGTCCTAATCATAAAAAGTGATTCACCCTGTATACTGAGTGACTTAATGCGCCTATGGAACCAAGAACCACTACGTAGCCTGTTGATTTTGTGAAGTGACAATATAATTTTAACATTGGAAATGTTTAAGGTATAGAAAGTATATCGCTAGGTGTTAGGAAATATATATGTGTTTAGGGAGGGGTGAGGGGGGCGTGTTTGTGTGTAACTATTAAGGTGTAAAAAATGTTTAGTCGAGACCGCTGGGCGCAGGTTTGGTCCTATCGGAATGATTTTGCGTCGTATAGAAAGAAGTAGTCTGGGTATTCCACTAATTCGTAATCACTATTATTATAACCTCTAAAATTTGCTAGAGTTTTGTTATGTCGATAAGTGTGCAGTTGGGGTGGCCGTAGAGTTTTGGGCGGTTTTTAGAGTTGTTTTATTATTCTGGGTTTAGATGAGGTAAATATATACAGAGTGGTATCTTATATTGTTTTATCGTTTGCGGCCTACAAGCTGATTTTTAATTGTTGACAAAATTGATAACTTTATATCTCTCTTTTTGGTTTAAATATTCTACAGCCATATTTTTTGAAATACATGCCATGGTGTGTGTTTAAATACATAAATAAATTCATTTACAATATTTCAGAAGTTTGCCTGGTGGCTAATTGTCAATTTTCTTATGACGCCTAAAATGGGAAAAAATGTAAATTTTTGTTACCATTCAAAAAATTTGTGTTTTGAAAATATGTGCAGATGATAAAGTAACATTGACAAAGGTTTTAAAATGTCAATAGTATCTTTAGCGTAATTCCAAATTTTATAAAAAAATATTAGGGAGAGTTATAATTAATAAAAATGTGGAATTTTGCATTAAAAAGACTCGGGAAAGATACCCCCACAAAAAAAATTATAAGCTGCGTTAAGACACCCTGTATATAAAATAATAATACAATATAATTTAACAGGGGTGTGCCAGATCAAATCCGAACACGTTGTATATTAAATAATATAAAATCTTTTCGTATCTTAATATATTTTTATACACTTTACAATAAAAACTATAGCTTTTAAAAATTATCCAATAGATCCTAACATAACCAGTATTAAAAATTTTAAGACCTACGAGTATTTCTTACTAGAGAAAAGATTTTTATAATATTTTTTTGTTTGTTTTTTTAATCACAATTTTTTTTTATTAAACATATTGCTTGATTTTTTCTTATAAACTTTTTTATTTGAATGCCTATTCAGCAATCACAAAATACAGGGTGAGTCAGAACATCCAATAAAAATTTTGAATGTACAGGGGACTCTTACAAATACAATTTTGTGAAAAAAAATTAAAAAGGCAGTTCAGGAATTATTTTAAAATACATTTCTGCACGGCACTGGAAACTGGTCTACAGTGAAACCTGACATTGCGCGAGGCAAAGCATGCAAGCGGCGACCGGCACGGCAGCAAAGTGTAATGAACGGACAAAAAAATCGAAACAATTTCTTCAAGGAAAGAAATAAATAAAATCTTATAACACCTATTTTATATCAGCAAATTGAACTGCTTTTGCCGTTATTGTTTTTATTAATTAATAAAATTAATTTGTGGTTTTAATTATTAAAATAATTTGACATACCTGATGTTTCAACAACTGTTTTAAATTTTGTCCTTTTTGTAAACACATAACATAAATGCTTCACGATACCACAAATGTTGTCTTGCTTCACCATAAATTAAAACGATTTCCTATCCCAACTAACACAAATGTTGTCTTGCTTCACCATAATACAAATGATTCAGCATAAATAATAATGTTTTCTTGCTTCAACATAAATTAAAACGGTATCCTCCAACTCCGAGTTGCTATACACGTAAGCCATTTTTGACTCTTAAAAAACTAATGTAAACACTATCGCAACAACGATAATACTAAAATCGGATTTCAGTATTCAGAATCACCTGGGGCCACGTAGGCGAATGACGCTAAAGACTGTAGTATAACAACCCCGGGTTCGATCGAAAAAAAATATATAAACGAACGTTGTGGCCAAAAATATGTGATCGTCATAAGGAATATCTATGAATTGACATTTCGGAAGATCTGTTTTAGCAATTATTTTTTTTGTATGTAATTGTTCTTTTTACAGATTCATTCCTCACGGGCGAAAATGTTAGTAAATTCAACAAGGCTTTTATATGCGTCTGACATAAAGTGAGCACAACAAATGCTTTATTAGTTTTTCGAACAATGTAATCATGACAAAACAAATTAAATGTGCAACAAAGGAGTTGTTATTGCAATATCCGGGCAGTCACGACAATATGTATATATTTTAACATGTATCTAATAAATAATGAGCAATCGTTATGCCCTTGAGCATAAAGCTAAACGTACAGAGAAGAATTGTTATCATTAAACATCTATAATCATCACAATCCTAAGATTACATAGAATAATTAATAACAAAGTACTTAAAGAATATTACCCGCTAATTAATATGGGTTAAACACTTTGATTTTTCACTATTTTACCACACTGCATGCCGATCGTCTTACTCCCATCTCGACACTGTTCTCACTTCAACTATCAAGGCTTCCTTTCAGAATTCACCACCTAAGCGTTTGTTTTTGCGCTTCCTTCTACCAACTGTCAATATTACGTTTTCATTATTATACAACACCCACGTAACAGGTGACGTTGAAGTTGATATGATAACTATGGTATTGCACAAGACTTCAGTAGCCCAGCGATGTAAAGGTTGAAAATACTACAACTTAATATATATTTTACTATATCGACTCCATTTTTCATGACGCATCTGTTCCCAATTTTTTTGGACAAATTGTGAATCACCCTGTATAGTTAAAGTAATAAATAAAATTTGTCTTTCCTTTTTCTTTACCGGTCTCAATTGTTTCAGAATACGGACAAAGAGTCCCACTACCCGAATATATCGAAACCGTACGTCAGGAACGTGGTGGACCAGTGCAACTACCGGAGGTACAGCACGGAGGGCTGGCCCGGCGGCACGCCCATCCTGGAGCTGGACGGCAACCACATAGAGGGCGCCGCCCGCAGCAAGGTCTCCCGCAGCAGCAGCCCTGCCGCGGAGGAATCCCTGGGACTCAGCAGGTTTAACTTGGCTTCGAGCTACGCGTCGAGCGGCGTCCTCGTAGTGATATCAATTTTCCTTGTCTGGTTCCACCGCTGAGAGACGCCGATCCCCGGACAAAGAGACCCTTTTTTCTACTGACTGACTCGGTGAATGTACTGTTATGTGACAATTTCCCGTGAGTTGTTTTGAGTCATGTTTTACTAGTCCGTTCGGCCAGGTATGTGAGGAACTGCTACGAGGCGGGGGTCGGTGTGAGGGTAGTAAAACGTTCAGGTCGCGAGGGGGGCGGTTTGGTGGAAATGTGGGACGAAAGTTGACATTTTATCGGGGTGTGGGTAGTATGCAATACGTGACTTTTTCGAGTTTTTGATTTCTTTTCTCGTAAATTCACGAGGGTAATCTTTGTTCCCCTTTTACTTGATTAATCCCCGACAGCCAAAGACAACCGAAATTGAGAAAACAATTTTGTAACCATGTGTGGTTTCACCACTTCTATTCACTCATTGCGTTGTAACTGACCAAATACACAGCCTGACCAGTTATGCATGGAATAGGCCAAAGGCCCGAGAGAAAGGTCAAGTCCGCAGTAAGCAGACTTGCCTACCTTTCTAGTATTACATTAAAACAACATTCTGTTTGATCGGCTGTGATTGGTGTAATTTTTCACGAGATTCTATTCAATCAATCAGCGATGGTATTATCTCGAGAGGAGACCTAACGATCATTAAAATTGTAGACTCCAAGATTTAGGGAATTTTCGTTACCAGTACCAATCGTGTAATCTTGGGTTGCCTAAGCTCAGCAGTCACATGGCTCGTAAACATTTATGAAGGAAAGCAATTTTGATAATCATATGTGTGGTTTCACCACTTCTGTTCACTCATTGCCTTGTAACTGACCAAATACACAGCCTGACCAGTTATTTTGCATGGAATAGGCCGAAGGCCCGAGAGAAAGGTCAAGTCCGCAGTAAGCAGACTTGCCTACCTTTCTAGTATTACATTAAAACAACATTCTGTTTGATCGGCTGTGATTGGTGTAATTTTTCACGAGATTCTATTCAATCAATCAGCGATGGTATTATCTCGAGAGGAGACCTAACGATCATTAAAATTGTAGACTCCAAGATTTAGGGAATTTTCGTTACCAGTACCAATCGTGTAATCTTGGGTTGCCTAAGCTCAGCAGTCACATGGCTTGTAAACATTTATGAAGGAAAACAATTTTGATAATCATATGTGTGGTTTTAGCACTTCTATTCACTCATTACATTGTAACTGACCAAATACGAAAGGCCCGAGAAAGGTCAAGTCCGCGAAACAGACTTGCCTACCTTTCCAGTATTACATTAAACCGACATTCTGTTTCATCGGCTGTGATTGGTGTAATTTTTCACGAATAATATTGAATTTGCTACCTAGCAGTAAGTGATTCTTTGTTACCGATAAAACCGTAGTTTTATGAGTCATAAATCTTCAGTCGACTCGATTTTTGTCAGTATGTGGTTTTATCAGCGGTTAAAACCTGAGTAGGCTTTCGTTTCGTCAGTGTAAAGATTGGTCAGAAATTATTCAAAACATGACATTTGTTTGATCATAGATAGTATGTGGTTTTATCACAATAAGAGATCAGCTAGGTAACTGATTTGAATCTTGAAATCTTAAAATTAACAGAAAACCAAGAAAAATCGGTGATTTTACAAAAAAAAAAAACTTCTGACAAAACCACAGTCTCGTTTGGTATACGGCACCAATAAAAATTTCGGTAGACTTGAGTTTTGTCAGAGTAATAATGAATGATTCGGCGATATAAACAAAAAAAATTATATTTGATTGGTTTATAATGGAATGAGTGATATAGTCACAGTTATTTCTTCCCTGACTGTTTTTTTTATGTGCAAAGCCGTTTTTCGTTTTTATTAATAAAATATACAGTTTCGGTTCTTTAAAATTACCGAAACTCCAAGATAATAATTTCTAATAAACCGAATAATTTCTCAAAATTAAATATGGACTAATCACTTCGTCTTGTACTCTTTTTCGTACAGTGGAAGCAATTTATTTTTTCGAATTATTAGATTTACGTGCAACACCGAACGGCAGACATTAAATAAAAGTTGAATTTGCGATTTTAAATTAATTCATGTTATTATTATTTTAATGAACATTACTATAAAAAACTGAAGGCAACATTTGAGTCATAAGCAAAACATCACACATGGCAGTATACCTAGCAAAAAAGGTTTTGCCGAAATTAGATGTGGTTCGATAAAACGAACGAATCTGCCAAATATTGACCACGACTACCATACCTAGTAAAAATTCACTAAACTTTTGAAAAATCCATGATTGAGTTGAGTTAAAACCAGTAAAATGGCATCTTTTGTTTAAAACGGATATGTCTTTGATCTGATACCAATTGTCGAGCGAAATGCCAAAAGAAAAAAATGTATTGTGTTAATTAATTAGTTTTAGAAAAATCAATTTTTTGTTTTGATCATTGTATTTTCAACTGAAATAAATAGAAATTAAAATCAAATTAATATCAGAATTTATCATTTCATAATTTTGTCACTGGCTTTGCGAGAGCATCCTATTGAAGGAAAAATGCCGCTCGTCCTTTTCGTTACGAATTTAAAAATTATGTTACACAAACTGTCATGATTTAAGACTATTAACAAAAATATACCATGAATGAAGTTCAAATATACTTTTTTATTAAACAGACAAATAACTCACAAAACTTGGAAACTATAACTATCGCAAAATTGCAAGTCTTGAACTTTCTACGATTTTACTTTGGTGGAAATTTTTGAAAAAACGTATTAGCAATTTTTTCTAAAATCTAACAGGATATTCTACACTGCTAAAAATGTCTCTCTTAGAATTTAATCATTTTTAAAATTTACATAGAAATGTATACTTAATAGTTTTTAGAATATTTGAGTTTATTTTGATTATCTTCGTTTTAATTTTTTGTTCTGAAAAAAATATTACAAACGAAAATTTTTTTAGATAAAAATATATTTGACATACTTTTCCAAAAATAGGAGCAAATTTATGATTAACAATTTTTGGAAAGTTTTCCAATATGTGTGTTCTTGGCGTTTTAATAAAAATATTTGTCTTTGCCTATAAATTTTAGTAATCTATAAAATGCCATGTCCTGTTTCATTGTTCAGAATGTTTGATTTGTTGAAAATTAATTAACATCTGCCTCGTTTTCTATCATTTCAAGACAGTTGTAGGCAACACAAAATAAATGAACAAGACTAAACTAAGTTCTAGACAACTTTCTGTACTAAAACTTAGTTTGCACTAGAGCCATGGAGCAATAAATTTTTTGATCAATTTCTTTAAAATAAATGAATTGAATACGAAACTCAAGACAATATTTTCTGCACTATAGCCTGGTTTACACTACAAGCGTCGAGCGACAAATTCTTTTACAATAAAACCATTTAAGTATCTCTTTGTTTAGCGTGCCTGTAAGTATTTCAAAAACACAAATAAAATATAAAAACGTTTGCCAGGGGTTTTTGCCCACTATTATTTCGCTACTTTCAGAAATTCTCTGTTTGAACAATCGCGTATAGCGAACGTATGGATTTGATCAAGCGGAATTGTTTAGTGTAACTGTTATTGATTGTTTATAGGTAATTAGTAGTTACCCGGGAGCAATCGCTGTAATTGCGATACGAATATGAATTTCAAGCATAATTCTGTACCATTAAAGCGGTACGCACACAATTGTCATATATTTCTCACATAATCTAGTTGGCGGTTAGTTATCCGTCTATACCATCGAACGGAATAACTATTTTAATGATTTACACAGCCAGCGGCTGTGTGCTCGACAAGCCAACTGTGATGTACGCGTTAACTATAGCTCATTTGTTCCTATTCAGTCAAGGAGGTAACGCTGACGCAAGGGTATAGAAGTGAACGTTTCGGGATAATTTCGAATTGATTTTTAAGTGCAATACGATGTTTTTGCTCAAAAGGGGAGTAGTCCTTCAGAAGCGGATAAAAGATTTTCGTAATACAATTTTCATTACGTGACGTCAGTAATGTCTCGTGGGGTATTTTTAGTTAAAACTGTGATCCGCGAGCATAGTACGTGTTCGTGCGCCGACTTATTTCCATATGAACGTTTTACTACTAATATAAAAAAAAGTTGCGGCAAGCTGCCGAATGGGACAGTCGATTCGCCGCGCTGTGGTCTGTGATGCAAGTAGTATAAGCACTTTTTGATATTCTGTTCTCTATAATTCACGTAGTTCGGCTATTGTTGTTAGTTTCCACTTCAGATCCCTTATTGTTAGGCTTTGGCCACACGCCGATCGAGAAAAAAGACGATGGTACTCAATTTTTGTGTCACTAAATAATCCCTTCTTCGTTTTTTTTATTTAATATGCCCTTCTTTTTCTATCTGCGGTGTGGCCGGTCTCTAGTTGTTGGGTATTTTTGTAACTATATGTAAATTTGGAATCATTATTTGTATATTCGTAGTCCTGACTGGTGCTAAATATAGTTTTTATCCTTTGTACATGTACTTGTATCTAATTTATTATAAAATATTGTTTGTCCAATAGGAACAAATCCTTGTACAGTGTAGATAACTTGTGTAATATATTTTATAAATAAAATCTCCATACTTAGCAATAACTTACAACGGTGTGTTTTATTTAACCATCAATTAATGTGTTAGGACCGAAAGTGTGATTAAGTCATTTTGATGAAAGGTAGGTAACATTTCTTTTTGTAATAAACACAGAAAAATGAAATAAACAGTATTTTTATTAAGAAAAAAGAAACAAAAGGTACGGAGTACACAGGGACCGGACCGGACGGTGTAGCGAAACAGCTGATTTCCTAGTTGTCTCGTTCAGTTTTGCAATTGTTTTCAAAATCAAAGTGCAACGGATCTCAACTTCATTGAGACTATATGGACGAATGAGCGAGTGTCTTTTCGCCGTATCTGTCATTTTAAATACGTAGGTTTGGTACCATACAACTCTGAAAAGTAATAACTTGCATCAAGTGTATACCTATTTCTCCGAAAGCCATACTGAATTCTAGACAGCAATTGCTTCGACTACAGATAGGAAGTAAGTTTGTTTTTTATTATTATTTCAAAA
Source organism: Anoplophora glabripennis (assembly GCF_000390285.2). Classification (NCBI taxonomy): domain Eukaryota; kingdom Metazoa; phylum Arthropoda; class Insecta; order Coleoptera; family Cerambycidae; genus Anoplophora; species Anoplophora glabripennis. The sequence goes on along the minus strand of NW_019416266.1, from coordinate 534,611 downwards.
AGTTTAGACAACAATTTTGGTATTGACATTATAATAGTCCACACTTGTGGAATTCTTTAAAAGTCTGGCATGACATTGTGACTGAATCACTCTGTATATATAAAAAAATACTCATTTAATTTTTAATTTTCCTTAGTTGCTTTTTTATTATTTATCTTTCTTCGTCGTAAAGCTTCAAGCCCTTAATATATCAGATTCGGATGCCATGAAACCGATCGTAATCAATTATTCCAATTCCTTTGAATTTTTTCGAGAACATGAACATTTCTCGTGAAAGCTTTTTGTATTTAATGAATAACAAATTAGTAAAAGCTCCGACAATATAATATTTCTTTCATGTTGTTACTTTATCCTAGAATTTATTATTGATGATGGAAGGGAAATAAAAGATACCTTTCTGCTTCTAAAGTGTAATTTCCTCCCTAGCTTCTTTTTATATACATCTTGTGAAAGCAAAAACAAAACAAAGGATTTAAAATATCAATGGATGGGGTTGAAAAGAGGGAAAACTTTGGAGCTTTTAGTATATGAAAGAAAGTAATTCATATTAAACAAAAATCCGTCATCTCCAAATATAGTTTTAAGTGGACTAACATATACAGGGTGCTCCTTACAAAGAAATGATTAGAAACTTTTTTATAGCGAAAGAAATATTTTCTATGTAGGAAAAGTCCTTTCAAAGTATAAGATAACAAAAATATTATGTCATATTAAATTTGAAAATAATCGATTTACTATTTTTTGTTATTGTCTGGAGTAATTTATTTGTAGCGTGTTTTCGTTTCTTTTTAGTTTATTTATTGGACATTTTGCCACATGTGGACAAATTAAATAAAATTGTAAAACCCTTGCGGCAAAAGTATGAGTCAAAGGTTATTTTTATGAAAACAGTTTTGCCTAACCAAAAATTTCACATCGAAAAACGCAGACAGTGTTTTCAGTAGTTGCTTCCAAACTTAAAAGATAGACCTAAACTTTAATTTTCATCATTTTTTCGTAATAATATTTTTTGATATATTGCGTTAAAAGGCTCTTTACCAACATAGAAAATAATTTTTATTCCTAATAAAGCCTAATTAAATTTTAAGAAATAAAAATATAATACAGGTTATATTTTAATCAGGCGAAATCTTTCCTCAAAATGACTAAAATTATTTGTCATTGGTTAAAATTATATATCGATACCCTGTATACAGGGTGATTCACAAATGGTGACCAAAGTTGAAACCTCGCATTCTTTAGTCAATTTTAAAGGCAGTCTTTCCTATAAAATTTTTTTCTAGGACGCTTCGTTAAACAGATACAGGGTGTCAAATTATTTTAAAAATATTTTTAATTTTTTTAAATAATTTTAAAACTAGTAACTGAAATAATTTGAAATTGGGCACATGTATTTATGTAAACATTATCCAAAATCTGAGGGCTGTTCCTAAAATTTACATGCTCCAGTGGCGGAGTTACGGGGTATCGGTGGCAAATTTTTCTAAATAAAATTCCTTTTTTTGGTATAACAAAAAATTAAAAAAATCTGTTTCAACTCCACCTGTGGACTGTACATAAAAATACAAAAGCAACTCTTATACTATGATAATTCAAGTATTTTTAAGTTCTAATTATAACAGGATGTACTTGATAGAAGAATGGGATGCCTCAACAACAAAGACATGGTCCGTTGTAAACGAGAAAAATTTACCTAATTTTTTTACGTTTCAACCCTTGCCTTACAAAACTATTTTTCCAAACACCTTGTAAATCTACCTATCATTAAGAGGCCTACAATTCAGGAACACACCGAAGTAACAAGTACATTAATAGCGCCAAATTACTTTGTCAGTATACGTTTCCATAGTTGATTTTTAGAAAATAGGGCTCTCAGGGCAGTCCCGTGTGGGTCGCCGACCTCCCGAATTCAATCGGAGCCATTCTTATTTATGGAAACAAAGCCCATTAATACCTGTTAACACATTAAGTCGATTGGAAGTATTTGTATCCGAGCGCTCTGTTTACCCTTTCTCCTAAATTGGCCCCGCTGATCTTTTATACATTTTCATTAGGCAGTTGTTTACGTTGGAGCAGGAATTACATTTTAAATGAAAGAACGCCTCGAATGCGGCGGCGAACGGCCGTTAGTCGTCTGGTGTTGTCTCTTTCGCCTAAATTAGGGTCAAAGACTTTGGTGAGGGAATTTTTTAATCGGAGCGAGATATATGGTCGCCTGTAATTGCTTGGTTAAGTAGGAATACTTAAAAAGACATAAAATCTGCATTGGAAATAAATACATAAGGGATAAATAATGCATGTGTTGATGCTGCAACTGTAAATTTATTCATACTCCATTTGAATTAGAGTTTGAACGTGAAAAAAATATTAGTAGACATGTTATTGCACTTATGACGGGGAAGGGTATGTATCAAAAAAAGTAGCTCTAAGTTGGCAAATTTTAAATAAGTGGTAAATTTACATGTTTCTTCACTTTTTTTACTGCCCACGAAAATTTAGACGACCTATTGGAAATTTAGTTATTTTATTTTGTAGGCAATTAAATTACCTACAATTTAAGGTATCTAAGGTCATAATTTACCAATTTGTAAATTGTAAAATAGACGTTGAACGCGAAAAAATCAGTTTTCAAAAATTGCGCATTATAATTACAAAAAGCGAAGGATGTTGACGAAATTTATGGAAAATACGGTCAATCCAACATGTGTGCTAAAGGCCGATCCGATAGACCATCAAATTGTTGGTCCAGCTATTTGTTAATTAATTTCGTTCGTTTTTTTTGCAACTAATTGTTTAATCACTAAACGTTAATATTAGAAGTTAATATTTATTTATTTAGACTAAACTATCCAACAGGAACAAGTCCTAATTACAGGATAGTGAGAAGAAGAAGAAATATATATAAATATAAACTGGTAATACAACAAAAATACATAGTATATAGGTAAAACAGTAAAAATGCATATAAAAAAGTTGTATCAGAAAATAAAATTAATTAACACAGAAAAAAATAAGATGTCACAACAAATGAATATGTCCAGTATATCATGCATTTACAAATCAATAACACATTTTTGAATAACAATACAATTTATACACACATTATATCGTAGATATAAGTTCTAATATATAAACAAATTGTCCCAGGGTCAGGAAAAGGTCGCTCGGGAATTCGCTCTTTTTGTATTAAGTAGAGCTTATTTTTACGGTAATTAAAAAGAAAAAGAAAAATCATCTTCGGCTCTTTGTTCCCAAGATAGTTTGTTTTTATAACGTTAATTATTGTTAATTAACTTCACAGCCATAAAAAAAAGTTGGCTGTATTTTTCATGCGACATATGTTATCCGTAGTATCTTTGCCTCCCGATCACGAATCCGGTGTCAGAATTGAGCTATCCCATTACAGGAATTTCCTAACCTCAAAAAACAGGTCAAACTTAGCAAAAATTCACGAAAGAGTGTTAGGAAAAACACAAAAAATGTTTTTTCTATATTCAAATGTTCATTTATATGGTTAAGACCCTGCCGAACGTGAATCCGCGGTCAGAACTGATGGTTACTTTTCTAACCTCAAAAAAAAAACGGGTCAATTAAGGTCAGATGTTATAAATTTTAAAAAAACAAATTCGTGCCAAATTTGGTATAAGGGGGTTTTCAGGGTCGCTGATCACGGATCCAAGATCAATTTTGCAAAACTCAAGATGGCGGATCCAATATGGCCGACCAAAATTTCAAAAAATAACACATTCGCGCCAAATTTGGTTTACGGGGCTTTTTTGGGTCGCTGATCACGAATTCGAAGTTAATTTTGCAAAATTCAAAATGGCGGATCCAAAATGGCCGACCAAATTTTCAATAAATAACACATTCGCGACAAATTTGGTATATGAGGGTTTTCGGGGTCAGTGATCAGATTTACAAAATTAGTTTTTTAAAATTTAATCTTTATTACCTGAGATTAGGCAGAAAACCCGTGAATAGATCCTTTACAGAAAAAAGAACAAGATATATCCAAAAAAAAGAAGGCTAAAATATGATTGGGTACTCAGGTGATAAAGTAAACAAAAATCGTATACCAAATTTGGCGCGAATCTGTTATTTTGGAAATTCGTGATATCTGACCTTAATTGAGGTTAGAAAAAGAACCATCACGTGACACATCAATTCTGACCGCACATTCACGTTCGGCGAGGTCTTAGCCTATAAGTCTAGTCTATAAATTAACATTTGAATATAGAAACAAAAATTTTGTAATTTTCCTAACACTTTTTTGTTAATTTTTGCTATTTTTGACATGTTTTTTGAGGTTAGGAAATTCCTGTAATGGGATTGCTCAATTCTGACATCGGATTCATGATCAGGAGGCAAACATACTACGGATAACATATGTCGCATGAAAAGTACAGACAATATTTCTTTGTGTGGCTGTGCTATTGGACGTACCGGACCGGGATTTTGGAGACAATTAAAGAAAGGGTAAAATTTTTATTTTCAAAAGTTTTATATTGATACTACATGTAATAAATGCGCTAGTAGCAGTAAAAGTTAACGTTAATGAACGGCCTGAAGACGGGAGAAGGAGCTTCAGGCCCGCGCATGCGCCTGAACGTGGCTCTCGTCGCGCGCGAGATTTTTGACTTGGACATGTCAAATTCGTAATTTTGCCATTTATTTGCAATTTGCCAACTTAGCGTCACTTCCTTCGAGTTACGTTTTTGATGTTATCAGTCTACATACACTACCCTGTTATAAGTGCAATAAAATATTAATTCTTAATTATAATAATTTTTTCAACTTTTCAGGTTTTTTGATCTATTTGGACTAGAGTATCAGCCATCATTTCAGAGCATTCTCGGTTTTTCTATAAAAAAAAACAACAAAAATCCGACCAACTTTTTTGCAGCATTGGTTATATTTAATGGTTTAAGACAAAAAATAAACCTAGATACGAAATCTATTTCTTTCACTTGTAAAGTTACCCGACATTTTTATATTTGATTCAAACTTAGCAATCGCCCACCGTATAGAGGAGCTCCAGTTTCAGGTAATATCAATAATTCGACAGTGCATGGCTGGGTCTAGCAGGCTGTGCTTCGTGAATCGATATTCGGCTGTCGGTGCTGCTCACCGCCAACGGTGATCGTGTCGGGCTTTTCCCAGAAATACCCACCTTCTGCTACAGTAATACCGCTCGAGTCTAACTCTTAACTGGGAGCGATTTTATAGAAAAATTTATCCATAAAATAAGTTTAATACTTCTACCTTAGAAATCGTTAGATATTCTGAGAAACTGCCAGCGTTGGCAACACTGCAGTGCCCTGAGGAGGATCAGACCTCGAAACTTTGCTAATGAAATCAGTACATTTATATAAAATTTGTCGTACATTCATAATTTTGCTGTAGGAATAAAATAATGCATGGTAGATTTAGTGTAATAAACATTATACCTGTGGACGAATATTTGCTTTGTCCTAATTAATCGTCCGCTCTCAGCGGTCTCTGAATGTGGACAATGGGCTGCTGCCAGTTACGTATGCCCCACAATTATGATTAGAATAGCGAGCTAGTTTAAATCTCTTAATCCCGGAATGGAATCGCTACAAACTTCCACCCAATTAGTGAGGTATGAGGACTGCGGTTCAAAACTCTCTTTCAACTAAACTTGTTCGTTGATTGTGCGCGAATTGTTTGCTTGTAATGTGCAGCGCTTTGTGTAAAGAAACGGAAACACTGGATTGGAAGTTGAGAAACTTCTTCGAGATACCCTTACTACTACTAATACATTTTGTTTGACCGTAATGAACAGTTTTTAACTAAACATATTTACCGTATAATTCACTTCTAGATATAGTTATAATCCGCAAAGTAGCTGTTGCACATACTATCATTAGTTGAAAACAAAATTATCATTACATAATATTTGAATACTTTTTAAGTTAGCCAGGAAAAATATTGAAAATAAGGAAATAATTTTAATTTGTTTATAGCTATTTTCCTCAATTACGAGCCCAGGCTCATAATAGTTCGGCCAGCCAACGTTTTTAATTAAATACTTGAATAAATTACACATTCTACCAAAATGATGAAAGATTTCCTTAAAATTACCTCACTTGTAATAAAGTATAGACTATCAATTTACTAAATTTAATCACTTTTGACAAAATTCAAATTGAGGAAAACATAGTTAACAAAAATGCAATCCAACCAATGGGTCATTATAGTTCGGCCTCTTATCATATCTGCCATGAAACTGATATAAGTTCTCCAAAACAAAACACATACTGAATAATTCAACAAAAGGTCTGTCATTATTAGTTTTACCCACGTTTTGCTTCAGATTTAACGTAAAATGCCTCGTGGTAAACCTCTAAGTAAAGATTTACGAGTTTCTATTATAAAAGCCCATGAAAAAGGTATTTCGGCCTGCCGAATATCAGTTTCTCATTCAATTCCGCGTTCTACAGTGCAAGATATTATTAATTTATACAGAAGAACCGACGGAGTCGACCAAAAAGTCAAAACCGGCCGACCATCTATAATTACAGAAGCAAATAAAAGAGCTTTACGCAGAATAGTAAAAAGAAATCGGCGGTCCAATACTAAAGAAATAACTGCACTATGGAGGGACAGTATAGCAAAGCCTATTTCAATGTCCACAACGAAAAGAACTATTCGAAAAATAGGATTCAAGTTTTACAAGGTAACTTTTTATCTTTTTTTTCTTGTTTAAATTCTTGGCAATTTTTTATTTTTTTCCAATAGGCAAAAGAAAAACCTCAATTAACAAAACTGCAGAGGAGAAATAGGTTAAAATGGGCACGAGAACATAAAAATTGGACGAATCAACAATGGCACAGCGTAATTTGGAGCGATGAGTCAAAATTTGACGTTTGTGTAGGTGACACACGAAAACGGGTTTTTCGTACACCTTCAGAGGCCTATCATAGCGATTGTTTAGTCAAAAAAGTAAAGTTTCCAGCATCTGTTATGGTCTGGGGTTGCATGTCTGGTAGAGGTGTTGGTAAACTGCATTTTGTTGATGGAATTGTTAACGCGCAGAAGTACAGAGATATTCTGGAAGAGAGTCTGTTACCATCTGTTGAGATGTGTCAAACGGCGGAAGGGCATTTCATATTCCAACAAGGCGGTGCACCGTATCATACGGCAAAAACTATTAAAACGTGGTTGCAGAATCATCAAATACCAGTATTAAAATGGACGTCTTCCAGCCCAGATTTATCTCCTATTGACACCTTATGGCACAATATGAAAAAACAGCTTCGGAAACATCCAGCACGTTCAGTGCCTGAATTAAAAGTCACAGTACTGAATATTTGGGATAATATTCTACCAGAAGAATGTGCTTTGTTAGTAAATACAATATCTAGCAGAATTAAAGCAGTTATTAAGAACAAAGGCGATGTAACTCAATATCAAAGAGTGGCCGAACTTTTATGACCCCTGAGACGGATAAAGTTTTCTATTGTGTAACCATTAGTCGATATATGTATTGAATAAAATGTTCATTTTTGTAACTAAAAAGTTTATATTTTACTGTAGTTAAAGCGATTTTCAGAAATATTTCGTTATTTCTGCATAACTCATAGATTATTAAAGTATTTAGTTGAAAACGTTGACCGGCCGAACTATTATGAGCCTGGGCTCGTAGACTATAACACTAGTCCTACTTCTTTCTAACTTAAGACTTATAGAATTTATTCATTCTCATTTTAATTTGTATCTCATAAAACATCTGAATTTAATCTAAAGCGAGTCAATGTATTGAACAAAGAAAAATAGAAAACACGTACATAATTAGGTAGGTATATTTAATATAACTACAGTTATTTATTGTATAAGTGTTTTAAGTAGCATTAAAACACGAATGCAATACAACGTTTTATCCATAATCACATCACAATCATATTTGTGGAGTCAGAATTATTGGAATTTAATATAAAAATATTCGCACGACTTAATATTTCTTACTAGTAGGTACTCAGTGAAATGTGGTAGGATTTGTTGTACTTACTGATTGCTATGGTACGTTGTTTATTATCGTTTTTTTAATAAACAGTTCTATCTGTATTTGGTAAACATGCAAGGAAGCAATTGTGTTCCTATGGCTGTTTTTGAAGAAGCTCAAGAAGCAATTTTCCATTTATTGCCAGCGAAATCCAGGGAACATTACGGAAAAGTGTTCACCGAATTTAACGAATGGAGGGAAAAACGGAGAGCAATGACAACAAATGAAGAAGTCATTCTATCGCATTTTTTAAATATGAAGAAAAAGTATGCAATTTTATATATGTGGTCGAAGTATTCGAAGTTGAAGGTCTACAAAAGTATACACTGAAAGAAATGCGTTTTATTCTTCATTAGAATTCTATATACCATTATAAGACCATTGTATACTATATGTGAGAGTTAAACAGGTGAATATTGGATATAAAACTCGTATTGCTAGCACAGTTGTATAGTGACTATAAACCTTATTCTTTATTAAATTATTGTATAACTAGTATACAACTTTTTTATACCATTTACGAAATAATAGCAATAACTGTTATTAAAGTGTTCCATATCGTTATTAGAACATCTAGTACTGGTTATAAGTTTTATAATAATAAATGTATTAAACTGTTGTATACTCTGTATGAGTTAAAAACATATGACATTAAGTTTTCAGAAATTTTATTGGATAACTGTAATTACAAGCTAAGGTTCTAATGTAAACATACATAAAACATACTTTTAAGCATTAAAAATGATGACAAATCGCTCCCAAAACTGTCCAGTTTATTTTCTTAGCAACGATGCACCCGTATTTTCTTGTATTACATGAGAATTTGCACTATAACATCAGCGATTTCTAATAGGACCTACAAAGTAATAATTTTTAAGATTTAGATAAGATTTACATTTGAAAAAACAAAACAATTACAAGCCATAAAACAGTTAGATACTTACATAATAATTTTCCATTTCACACAACGCCATTTACCATTCCCACATACTGTCCATTTTCATCAAACTAGACGTGTGTAAGTCGATGCACAGCGGACTTTCTCTTCTTGAGTAAATATAATAAAGACGTTGTGGTTTTGTGTGTTTATTTTGACAATGATTGAACATGTATGGACAATAAAAATGGACTGTATAAGATAGTCGAGTACCGTTCTGCTTCATGCATAGCATGCTACTGAAATCTTGGAAGGGATGAGCTCGTGCGGCGAACCCTAAATCAGCGGCTGGAATAGCCAGGTTTCTTATTGAGTCGGCGCACTTCGCTCTCGGGTCTGACATATGATTATTATTACAAGACTATGAATATAACTTAACAACGATCATAACCGATTATGCACCGAGAGGTGACGATGACTTAACCATTATAAGATGCGTTTTACACGTTAAAAACGGAAACATATTCAGTATAAGAACGAATAATTCTGTTAATACAATTGTTATATAAAAATTCGGGTACTGGTCTTTATACAACAAATCTTCCCTACTATACAACTGGAATATAAAGTCTATAACACCTAATAATGTATAAGTAATTCATTATAACCTTTATTTCATAGATGCATAAGGTGTATTAAGCACCTTCCAATTAAACTGATTGAATAATGAGTATGGAGATGATTGCTTTTTTTAAATAAAAGTTGTATATTGGTTATAAAAGTTTTAATATGCGCTATACACATTATTCTAGATAAACAGTTTAATAAGCCCATTTCTTTCAGTGTAGATATTGAAAAATATAACAAGCTTACTGCTTATTTGAAGAGTGAATCGAGAAGATGCAGAGCAAAAAAGCTGCAGGATGAGACACATATTGAAGAATTTTTGACTGGAGCTTCCGATAAAGAATATTTAATGATCAAGGTAATATGCCTTTACCTTTTACATGTTGTTAGGTATATAGTGAACTTTGAATTATTTTAGGTTGCACTAATAATGGGGGTTTCTGGTGCCTGTCGATGCTGCCAATTGACAAATTTGAAAATTAGTGACGTACAGGACGTTGGCAGTTACCCTAATTGCTTCAATACCTAACACCCATACGGGCATTTCAAGAAAATTTACAATTATAGAAGAAGGATTTTGCGTGAATGCTGTTGAAATATGCAGAAAAAATATTTTTCTGCGCCCAATTCGTTTAACACAAGACAGATTCTTTTTAAGATACATCAATCAAAAATGTACTTCTCAGGCTGTTGGAATCAACACATTGGCGAAGGTACCCTCAATAGTTGCTTCATTCCCGAATATCGCAAATCCAGAAGCATATACTGGCCATTATATGTGGCACACTGCAACAAGTTTATTGCCCAATAAATCCAAGGAAAATATAGCTGTTCCTTACAAGAAGAGACATCCGTAACTTGTGCAAATTCTTCACAAACTTCGGTAGATGTTATGCATTCCGAAAATGATGGCAACATTGCTACAAGGGTTGTTATTAACGGAAAGGAAGTTAAAAATGATAAAACAAAAAACGAAATGTCTATTACTATAAATATAAATGTTAATGTTAATAAGTAAATAAATTAAATTAAATTTATTATAGGTTTACTATTTTTCATTATTCTACTAGTGAAATAACATTACTTTATTCTACTTGTGGATAAAGTATCACTTTAGACGGTTCATATGTGTGGATAAAAGTCCAATTATAAGGTGATTGTGGATAAAATATATTTTTTCACATAACCATTAATACAATAAGAACATAACTAAAACCTGAGCGTCGAATAGCTCATTTACTTAATTAGCTATGTCTTAGACATCAATTGAACTTGTTCTTTGCAATTACAAGACGGTTGTCCGAATCCCAATAGTAGAAAAACATGTTTAGTAAGTTTCCATAAATTTGTAATATAGAAGCAACCATGATATGAAATATTTGCAGTTAAAGAAACAGGTTTTAAGCTAAAAGGAATGACTAAAATGATATTTCAATCACTAGGGACTACATTATTTTTTTCGTCATTAATGAAATAATAGTTATTTTTGTATCTAGTGCGCGAAATGCTACTTTGGTGATCGAGAATTGAATTTTTTAACGAGGCGAAGCCGAGTTAAAAAATTATTCGATTATAACTTCAAATCTTTTACCTGAATTATCTGGTTTAGGAATAAATATTGGTTCGTGTACTGGTTGTACGATTAATGTTAATATTGTAAATATTAACTAAAGTTATTGTAAAATTCTATCATTATTTTAAAAGTATTTAATTGTTGTTCATTTAAAAATAAATAATAATATGGAGTTTTGCTTCATTTTTTCAAAGATTAAAATACAAAATTTATTTATTTATAATAATAATATAATAATAATTTATATCAAAATGGAAAGATTCATTGCCGAATTGAAATCCGTCGCTAAAAATAACACAAGTTGGCTCATTGTTTTTGCGAGACATCATTCTATTAATATTTGCTACTGTAATCGTAGAATAAGCAATAGAAGTAGCAACCGTAAAATTGCAGTAGAAACTGCCATAGCATAAAAATTTTCTTCTCGATCTTGATTTTCCGTTGAAGAGAATCTTCAACATATCCTTCAGCTATTTCGTCGCTTTTTCATCTCCAAAATGCCTCAAACTACTGATGCCTGCGCCACAATCTGCTAAAAAGTAATTGCTGACCAATGAAATGAATGACTGGTATATGTTTCTGGATACTCTAATTTCAGAAATCTAGTAGGTACTTGTTTGTAATTGTTGATTGTCAGTTCGTTAATTGTCATCATTGACAGTTGGTTCTTTTTTATTTTTGCGTCATTTTTGTAAAAAACATGCCTTTAACTTATTCAAACGAAGAATATGCGGACATGTATTTTCGTGTATGGATATTGTAACGGTAGTACCACAGCCTCAGTTAGGAAATACCAACGGCGATAGACAAACTGCCGTCTTCCAGACAAGCAAACTCTTCGATTAACATGTGCCTTCCCTAAACCTACTTGTGAAAGGGAAGTTATACGACGAAACAATGCTGCAGAAATGCTGGAGCTTGTTGAAAATGATCCTAGAACTAGTACGAGAAGAATTTCTGTACTTACTGCTTTCCCCAAAGAGTTCGTCTTTGTGAATGGTGGAGTAATCATTTGGATAGAGTATCCAGAACCATTTTCTGGACGAAGCTATTTTTACAAGAGATGGAATCAACTACTTCCACAACGATCAAGCGTGGGCAATCGAAAACCCTCATTCTATTCGATTCTATTATTTTTACTTAAAATTAGTCACAGAATTTATTTACGAAGTATCTCGGATATTTCGGCGCCCACTATGTGTATTTAATATTATGTTATTTTCATCTGTACATTTTTCGTATAAAAATGGTACAAACGTACTGAATTTTTTTCAATTCCATTACCGATTTTCCCGCGCATTACTCAAAGCTCGTTTTAACAAAAACCTTTAATGTTGTAGGAAAACTTTTTACTGAATAGTGATGTTTTCCCGGGGTTTATAAATTTTCTGCATTTACTTTGGCGCAGGCAAAGCGGATTATTTCTAATGGAACAACTATTAGCTAAAAGCGGAACTATTCTTGTACGCGGCACGTTGATAATACTTTAACAGGAATATGCCAAACTAAACATCCGGGAAGCTCTTGCAACTTTGCCCCATCTAAATGAGTTTAGTATTTTTTGCGACGGAAGCCTGTCTGCGAGAATGTTTTTTATGTATAGAGTGAGCCAAATAATAAGCGTTAGCGAGCTGGTGATGAATTTATTCACAAACGGGTAATTTCTACTTAGATTTACAGCCCATTCTTAAGCCTCAGACCCACAAAAAAAACAAGTCTGAGTATTTGAGTAAAATTAATTAACATTACTTTAACATTAAATTATAAACGAAAATAGGAAACGACCCATTATAATTCTGTTTTATAAAATGCTTTAAAAACGCTATAAATTAAATTAGATCAAAATAACGGTCGGATTAGCATTTTCTAAGATACGGCTGCAAAATTCCGACCTGTTCGGCTTGTGTTTAGTTTCAATTAAGGCCCGAAAATGAAATATGTTTGTTTCCGAAAGGATTTCGTATAAATATTTGACCAAGGCTGGACTTAATTGGCATAACGGTGTTTGTACGCATATTGGAACTTGAACATGCAAATGATTCAATATTTGATTTCCACGAGAAACGATGTTCACAACGTATGTTGAGCGGTAAGTTTTGCGAAGTAAGTCTTAACTGTTTAGGTTTAGACTGTAACGACAGCCTAATTGTAGAATTTCGAAAAAAACTAATTCATTTATGTACGTAAAGTGAACGCAAGTAAATAGTAAACAAAAAAATATAGGTTTTGTTTATGGTTTTTTAATTAATCGGAAAATTTGAGGCGACAATCAAATAGTAGTAATGCTAGTAAGCGGTAATAAGCGTTGTAGTAGCAGAAATAGGCTAAATCTATGGCCAAGCTGTATGCCGCTCTATGCTCACGATATACAATGCTACTGACTGCCACAAAAACACTTGCCTCCCATTATGGTGCCGTTAGATACGTATCGAATAAATTGATCGATGCGAAGCTTCAAATCACGCAAATAATTATTACATGTATATTTTTATAACGTAAAGTGTGCAAGAAGGAAAAGGTTGCGTTTTTGTTTGAATAAAATTACATAAAAGGGCCCTACAGCCGGTAGGTACTACATTGCAGCCACCCTAACACTTCCCATCTCTATTAATAAGCCATACACCTTGTTAACAACGGTATCACCCTGTATATTCAACGACCGTGGCACTTTTATGTAAGTGAATTTTGTTGTTTGTTTACTACTTGATTAAGCAATTGATTACGTCATGTGATTCACACAAAAGAACGCGTTTTATATTTAATTAACCCAATTTCACAATATCCAACGTTACTAAATTGCTATTGTTCCTTCCTTTCCTTCGGATGAATATGAAAGTGAGTTTACATCGTTACGAAAACGTGGTCGTAATGGAAAATTAGATCATTTATTATAACTGTAGACACGATTAGATTTGTTTTATAACAGGTATCAAAGCATAAAAAAAATAACTCACAAAATGAAGTTTTCCGATGATCTCTAAAAAAGTTTAACATTTCCAACTAGATTTCTCGCAAGAATACATCTATAAACTTATATAAAAAAATGTGACATAACATTTTCTATTTAGAATTTGAAGGTTTGTCAAATTATGTTTAAAAATATACTGTGTTGTAATTTAAAAAAATATCGTTTTAGTAGCTACTGCAGAAATCTGGCAACACCGGAAAGAATTATTTGTAAATTTTTCTTAATTAAGTTATTTCCTACAACTTTGCATTTGGAAGTACTAGTCTATCATTTCAAATAAAAAAGTTGGCCTATGTCGGGTTTAAAAAAAAATAGCACTGTATATGACCCATTCATTACAAAGCACCCTGTATTTTTCCAGGGGAAATGAAGGGAGAATAAAGTAAGTAATAAGTAAGTCTAAATACATTTATTATTGCTGTAAATGATACATATCTTTAGAGCGAACTATACATTTTTAAATTGTAAAGATAAATAATACAGAATATTATGTAAACTAATTATTTAAACAGCTTCCTTGAAATAGAACAAAAAACTTGATCTAACAGGTTGGTATTAACAAACTTATGAATATTTTAAAATAAATATTTTTTTATGTCTCTGTAAAAACACTAAATATGTATTTACTTTACTTTAACTCATCTACTCAACACGCACTAGAAATACAATACTTATTTCAAAGGAACTTAAAAAAGTAAATAGGTATGTAATTCGAATAAAAATTTTAATCTGAACCAGAATTATTAGATATTGTTTAGTTGAAGATTTTGATTGAAATGACTTCCAGGATCTCCTGATCTAGCACCACTTGACTATTATGGAACAGTTACACCTACGTAACAAAGCAGTGTGTTCAAAGAAATAAAACAGGACCGAATCGCAATATTTCTCAATTAACATCCGATCTTTACGCTGTTTTCGGGTACTAGTCTCCACAGACATGCATTTTAGATTAGCCCATAAATTTATTTAGGAAAAGCACGAACCGCACACGCCCGAACGCCATCGCCGAATATAATAGGAGGAATTTCGAACGACTACCTCATTTATTAATAAAAAAGATGGCTCGGTGATACTGCGCGGCTAAAGGAGCGTTGTCAGCAATTGTTGCATAATGTATGTGCTTAAAATTGAGAAATTAGCGGCAGTCAGGCAACACCGCGCGGGGGCGTGTTTCGGCAATCGCAGAACATGCGTGAGATGGTGAATTATTTAGCGAGGTATCGCTATAACCGTATCCCAGTTCGAATTACAGGGATCGATGCAGAAATTGTGAGTTGTTCGGGAGATAATAACGCAGTTAATAACTATGACTTACTGACAGAAATCAGAGGAGTATGAAATTTTAACAAATGTAGACGGAAATGTGTGTATTGGATTTACATGTTGAAAACATCGTGATAAAACCGTCAACAACTGTATATATTCTACTATAAATTGAAATTAAATTTTATTAATTTATGTTCACTGTAAAACAAAAACATTGCTACCTCAGCCAAGCAGTCCCTATATTTATTACAAAGCATTACTGTATTGTATGAAGGATTTTCTATATTAATTGTAAAGCGCATATATTAATACATAGAGATCAAGTCCTCTTCGTATTCATTGTTAAGCGCAAACAATGCTACATAGCAATGAGGTATTCTATGTATTTATTGTAAAGCACAAACATTACTACATGGCATCCAAGTACACTTTACTACATCATTACATAATAAATAGTAATCAAGTATTCATTGCTACATAGCAAAGCAATTCTGTCTGTATTCATTGTAAAGCACAAACATTCCTACATAGCATCCAAGTACACTGCTACTACATCATTACATACCAAATAGTAATCAAGTATTCATTGCTACAAAGCAAAGAACTTCTGACTGTATTCATTCTAAAATGAAAACAATGCTACATAGCAATGAGGTATTCTATGTATTCATTGTAAATTCCAAACTTTGATACATAGCAACGAAGTTCTCTCTGTATTCATTGTAAAGCGCAAATTTTGTTATAAAGCAACTACATACTCCCCGTGTTCATTAAAATTGTTGCATAACAACCGAGTATTCATTATATTTATTGTAAATCGCAAACATAGCTACAAAGCAACCTAATAATATCTGTGTTCATTATAAAGCCCAAATGTTGCTGCACAACGAAGTTATTTCTGTATTCATTGTAAGCAGCAAGCATTGCTACATAGCAATGATGTTCTCTCTGTATTCATTGCAAAGCACAAACACTGCTACATAGCAACCGAGTATCCTTTTTATTCATTGTAGAGCGCAAATATTGTTACATAGGGACCGAGTATTCTTTGTATTCATTGTAAAGCGCAAACATTGCTACACAGCAACCTAATACTGTCTGTATTCATTATAAAGCCCAAACCTTGCTGCGTAGCAACGAAGTTCTCTGTATTCATTGTAAATTGCAAACATTGCTATATAACAACGATTCTGTATTCATTTCAAAGCGTAAACACTGCTACACAGCGACCGAGCATTCTTTGTATTCGTTGTAAAGTGCAAACATTGTTACAAAGCAAACAATACTCCATGTATTCATTGTAAAGCGCAAACATTGTTACAAAGGAACTAAATACCATCTGTGTTTATTATAAAGCCCAAATATTGTTACACAGCAACGAAGTTATTTCTGTATTCATTGTAAGGAGCAAGCAGTGCTACATAGCAATGAAGTTCTCTCTGTATTCATTGCAAAGCGCAAACACTGCTACATAGCAACCGAGTATTCTTTGTATTTATTGTAGAGCGCAAATATTATTACAAAGGAACCGAGTATTCTTTGTATTTATTGTAAAGTGCAAACATTGCTACAAAGCAACTTAGTACTGTCTGTATTAATTATAAAGCCCAAACCTTGCTGCGTAGCAACGAAGTTCTCTTTGCATTCATTAAAAATTGTAAACATTGCTACATAGCAATGAAGTTCTTTCTGTATTCATTGCAAAGCGCAAGCACTGCTACATAGCAACCGAGCATTCTTTGTATTCGTTGTATAGTGCACACATTGTTACAAAGCAAACAAATATTATTATCTAGATAAACTTAAAAGGTAATTATACTTTATCTCGGTGATGCATACATGTAAAATAGTCCAGATATATCTTTTATCTAAATTCGTTCTTTAGATAAAAGATAGATATGGAAGTGTCATTTGGATACGATAAAAGATAACACACTTTCTAGACGACGCGTCTAGCTGAAATAATTTGGATAACGCACAACAGTGACAGCTTGGAAAAGCTGTAGAACTATCTGTTAGAACGTCCTGATTTACCTATACGGTACATGCATATCGCTTTTTTTCCGCTATAGCTGCGACCGTATCTCGGCGCGAGCTACAGTTTCGCATGCAGCCGCCCGAAATGCACAAACGTGAATTTATGGGCGTTTCAACAAATTTGAAATTGAAAAACGAGCCCGCCGCCACCGCCGCAGAGTTAATATTTATGATCTTCGATTTAAATGAAAAATGATAAGGCTTAAAAAAGTGTTTACGTGTTCCGAAAGATATAAAAGGCATAAATATTTATTAAAAAAACGCGGCTCGCATCCGGCAAGCTCCGAAACGGGCTCGGCGGTCGGCCGGACTCAGCTTGGCTGGTAGGTGCGAAGTGGTCATTTATCTAGGAGGCTATGACTTACAGGATACGGCCAGATATTGGGTCGTAATATCACGTATTCTTTCAATGCTATCCCGGGAGAGTTATATCCAGGAGAAATTATTTCGAAAGGGAATTCTGTATTGAAGGCGAATCATCCTGTTGAATGACGTAGCTATGAAAATCTGCGCTACGGAATTATTTTTTTAGTAATTCTAAATACAGGGTGTCCCGTAAAGTATGTTACAAACTTTGGGTGGTGATAGTACATAAAAAAATATGACTAAAAACTCTAATAAACATACAACATATTAAACGCACCATTTTGAAGTTATAGGCCTTAAAAGGTGCAACTACAAAAGTAGTTTTTGTGATGTAACTCTTACAGAAGAAAAAGAAAACATAATGAAATTTTCAGGGACTAGTTAGCTTTAGGAAGCCAATAAATAATGTGGATATTAATAAAATTGAGAAAGCGGAAGGGTGTTTTTTATCACCCTGTATCCTATTTTTTGCCAAAAAAAATTTTTCTGCAAAGATACAGCAAATATAAGATTTTTAGAAAGACCATTGAATTTAGAAATTTTTTTGTCTCTTGCATTTTTTATGTAAAATGATTAGTTTTCTAATAAATTTACAAAATGCAAAGGGAGTTTACTCACCGCTAGGTGTTAAATTTGACGTATTCAAAAAGTAGGCGCCTGTCACTTTTAACATAGTTGACATTTGTTACCATATTTTAATCGTGTCTGTTGACGAATTATTAATTTGTGAGTACAATGGCGGATAACAATCGTTTTACTAATCAAGAATATGCCGAAATGCATTTTATTTATGGATTATGTAATGGAAATGCAACAGCTGCTCGAAGAACATACATAGAACGTTATCCGCAGAGACGTCAGCCGTCTACACAATTATTTACTCGGATTCACAGACGGATTATTGAAACTGGTAGTGTGGTACCCCGTTACATACATTGTGGTAGAATTGCTAGAAGACTACCCGCGCAAGATGAACAAATTTTGAGATCTTTTGAACAAAATCCGGGAGAAAGTGTGCGAAGGGCAGCTAATCAGTTACAGCTTTCCAGAATGTCAGTTTGGCGTGTTTTGAAGGAAAACGGCCTTTATGCCTACCATCTCCAAAAAGTGCAACATTTAATGCCTGAAGATCTTCCCCGACGCCTAGAATTCTGCCGAATAATACTTAACCATCACCAACATAATGTGGAATTTATTAGCTCCATTTTATTTACCGATGAAGCCACCTTTACACGAGATGGTTTACTGAACTTGCACAATGCACATGCATGGTCAGACGAAAATCCTCATGCTACCATTGATAGTCATCACCAACACCGATTCTCAGTCAACGTATGGGCTGGAATAATAGGTGACTATTTGCTCGGGCCTTTCTTTCTACCTCAAAGGCTTGATGCAGTAGAATATTTAAACTTCCTAGAAAACCATCTCCCTGAGTTAATGGAAAATGTTCCTTTAAATTTGAGACAATACATGTGGTACCTCCATGACGGGGCACCTGCGCATTTCAGTGTTCATGTTAGAGAGTATCTACATATGCGGTTTCCTAATCGATGGATTGGAAGAGGATATAATGCACCAATAGCCTGGCCACCGCGATCACCGGACTTGAATCCTGTCGATTTTTATCTTTGGGGACACGCGAAATCTCAAGTTTATGCAACCCCTGTTGATACAGAAGATCAACTTAGACTGCGAATTGTAGAAACCTTTAATTTAATAAGAAATAGTCTATTCATATTCCAAAGAGTCAGATTTAACTTTATAAAGAGACTGACAGCATGTATCGATGCAGAAGGAGGTCAATTTCAACATTTATTATAATAACATATTTTGTTTTAGTTCTGTTTTGGTTACTTAATTAAAAAAATTATTTTGGAAATTGATTGTATTCTTAAAAATTCACTAGGCTTAAGAAATGTATGTAAATAATTCGGAAGCACTCATCTCTCTGCATTATGTAAATTTACTAGAAAACTAAACATTTTACATAAAAAACGCAAGAGACAAAAAAATTTCTAAATTCAATTCTAAAAATCTTATGATATTTGCTGTATCTTTGCAGAAAAAATTTTTTTGGCAAAAAATAGGATACAGGGTGATAAAAAACACCCTTCTGTTTTCTCGATTTTATTCATATCCGCATTATTTATTGATTTCCTAAAGCTGATTACAAAGTTTGTAACATACTTTACGGGACACCCTGTATAAATAATATATGATTGATTGATATGATTGCAATAAACAGTATCACATTTTCAACGCGAAATTCGTGGTTTTTAAACAATACACGAAATGGAGAGCATTTGCTTAAAAATACAATATCGAAATTTGTTTGTTGAATGTTTTCCAGATTCATTTGTTGGCTGAACTTGAATAATATTGTTTGTGTTTTATTTCCAGATTGTGTAAATATTGATTATTAGCTAACATATAAACAATAATTTGTGATATAGGCAATTTTTACAAATTAAAATTACAAATGTATTTCAACAGTAGCTTGGGAACAAAAATATACCAAAAATATACAAGGTGTTTGTAAATAAGTGCGAAATATTGTAGGGTGTGGTTGCCGAAGTTATTTTGTGAAAAACACATAAACGTAGGTCGAAATATGCTTCGTTTCCGAGATACAGAGTGTTTAAATTTTAATTTTTTATTTATTTTTATTAATTATTTCAAAGAGTTTAAAGTTATTCACTCGAAATTTGAATAACGCTTTGGAGTTATAAATGTGCATTTTTTGGGGTGTTCCGAATATTTCTACTTACACCAGTGGCGTTCGTATGAGAATGCCACAATTATTTTTAACAAAAAATATGGTACGCCACTGACTTTTTCCCGTTTTGATATTTTTTTAGAAATTCACCATCAATTCGGAATGAAATTGGTCTCTTCAATTTTTTTCGTAGGATGCAACATTTTTGAGGAAAAAAAATAAAACATATTTTTATAGCAGGTTTATAAATCTTTTATTTAAAGGTGCAAGTAGAAATATTCCTCCAAAGCGTTTATCCTTAAAACTGAAATAATTAATAAAAATAAATAAAAAATTTAAATTTAAACAGTCCGTATCTCGGAAACGAAGCATATTTCGACCTATGTTTATATGAACATTTTTTCATAACTTCCGCAACCACCCCCTAAAATATTTCGCACTTATTTAGAAACACCCTGTAGGTACAGAAATTTCCGTTGAAAATCTATGAAATTTTGGGATTTTATTAGTATTTTTTTAAGACAATTATTATGTGAATTCTTTAGCAATACAGAAAGTTAATATTTTTAGCAAAGTCGTAGTAAAGTTAAATGTAACATATTTAAGTAGGTACCTGCATATTTGTTGGTAATCTGCGAAACAAATTGTACTTTCTGTATAAGTTGCAGACTGTGTAGATTTATAATAATTTTTTTCTTCTTGTAGACATGAGATATTCTGTTAGCGTTTCGATACGATTAAAGTCAGTGATCGGGCGTCATTGAAAGTGTTTTTTTTATGACTGGCGCTTGTAGGTATAAGAAAGCACATTTTTCTCATTAGTCTACAATAGTTTGTGCACATCACCACAAAATAGAACGGTATTATGTTATGTGACCATTCGTAATGGGGCAAGTAACTGCAGAAAAATACACGTGTGGGCAGTGGAACACACATGCAGTTCGAAGAACAATTTTTTAGTAACAATTTTCAGTAAATGTGTGGGCAGGAATTGGAAGTGTTATTTTAGTAGACAAATTAATACATAATATTTGCCAGGGTTCATTTCGTGTGAGTGTTTACGAGTGAGTGTGACTGAGAGAGTGAGGGTGGGTATGTGTGAGTGTGAGTGAGTTAGTATGAGTTAAGACAAAATAATAAGTATGAAAATTTCTGTGTTGCCAACAGGCAAAGCAACATTTACACAGAGTGGAGCAAATAACTTTCATAAAAGCCACATGGAGAATCCTCCTTGGACCTGGAGAATGAATTTCCAACACAGATTTTCAATTAATTTATGGGTGGACAGTTTAAACTAACATTAACTAATGCATACTAATTGTATTTTTTTTCAAAGTGATTTTCCTGTCCTCTCGAAGGATGTACCTACTACTTAATAATCGGCAAGGCAATGGGTTTTTCATGATGATGCACCACAACACTTTTGATGTGTGTAGGGTTGTATTCAGATTTTATATAAAATAATTCTAATACTATCTTTTGAGTTTTAACCTCAAAAAAATTGCGGTAAGCCTTGATTAATAAAAATTAATGACCTCTTATCGAAATATACAGTTTTCGGTGTCCTGTTTTTTAAAGAAAACTCAGTGAAAATCGGTTCTTAAATATGCCTTTTATCAGGGATGTTCAGATTGATGTTAAAGCAAGTTAGTGACATTAGACTGAGATTTGAGATAGAAAATAATAAAATTGTATATTCGAACTACAAAATGGCTATACACTTTAAAAAAATCCATTGAGTGAAATTATTGAGCACATTTTCACTCAATATTCGGCATAATGATCATTTTACTCATTTGTGATTATATTTAAACTAAAATTGAGTACTTTCTCTCAGGTACTCCTTAAATAAATTCTTCAAGTAAACTCGTATTTGGTGCACTTACACCTAAATCAGAGTAAATGTCCTCATTGCTGATTGAGTTTAAATGTACATTAATTTCGGGTAACTTGAATGGCGACGTGAAGATGGCACCACTTACATATTGCTTCTGTAATCTCGACCATAGTTGATAGGGGCCCGTTAGATGGACCAGAAAAGCGTGATCGCGGGGTGAACAGGCCTTAAGCTACGGTCTATTTACTGCGGAGTCCGTACGCGCAATACGTGTTGCTCAGTGCGCATGCGGATTCCGCGTTTGTTTATTATTTTCTGTTCTTTTATTTTTGACAGGGTTTTAGTGTGTAGTACTGAATAACTTGTGTTAAGAATTTGTGTACTAAGCTATGGCAAAAAGAAATAATGCAATGTTACCTTTGCTCCTTGAAGAAGAGATGATTTATTGTCAATGCGAGATGAAAGAAGTGACCACCAGAGTTTATTTAAGAAATGAAAAATCGGAGGCACTTTTAAAATTCTTATAGAAAAACATTTAAAAAACAATGGCGTTATATAGCGCAGAATATCGTGCCACATTATCAATTAAAATTTCATCCTGCTCTTTTGAAAATATACAATAAATTTTAGTTTTTTCATTTGTCATAATATTTCACTCAATCGGTTGTGGACAGAAACTGATATATTATTGAGAGAAATTGAGTGAAATTTGAGTGAAATTTTTATTCATTGTATACAGGGTGTGGCGTCTTTAGTGCAGAAAAAATAAAATGCAGATTCCTAGGAATATATGCAATAAAAAAGCCTTATATAAGAAATTCATAAATCCTTTTGTCAAGAAAATTGAACTTCAATTTTGTAGAGAAGAAATAAATCTTAGTACGGTCCTGGTCAAAAAATGTCATGCCATTCGATTAACATCAGCGCACGCTTGCCGAATCGAACTTAACAGAGAGTCGAGCCTTTGCGCAAATCAATGTTGCCAAATTAAAATGTATGAAATACACACAAAAGAGATAAAATGTTTTAATGCAATAATAAATAATTTTGGCCAGTTTAATACAATCCTCTCGTTTTAATTAAAAGGAAAAATAAACATAAAATTCAATTAGTTATTTCACTGTAAATGATAATGTGCAATCCCAGACAAGAGGTTTGTAGAAACAAAGTACATGGTGTTACAGAAAAGACTACTATTATTTTAGCAAGTGATAGGTTGGATCACGACAAACAAAAAAGATGCAAACTTACCGCTATCGTTCGATAGTAGTAAACGTATTATTGTTGTCCTCGTTATCCATTGCCGATTTAGTTAAAACAATAACTTAAGAAATAAAAAATAAGAAACGTCTTTAATAAACACTTAACGACTAAACAGCAGAAGCGCGATATTTTTGACACAACTTAACAGCAATTCGCCCGCAACCCGCAAGACACTAGCTGACACTCCACAAGTGCCGTGCGGAGTGCGGACTAGGTCAATGTTTTTTGCGCTATGTTAAACAGGACCGGCATTAACATTTTGTCACTTCTTGTAATTTTTTGGAAAATATTTTTGATACTCAAATCTCATAATCGCCTTATGAGAGCATATATTATTTTACTTCATTTATTGTCAAGAGTCTAGGTTTTTAATTTTCTGCATTAAAGACACCACACCCTGTATAATTCGTCTATTTGCGTGTTGAATTATCATTTGTACGAACAGAATAGTAATCACGGGGTCTGTTATACTATATTGAACCAATAGGTCCTAAATCGCATTTTTATAATACTTTTGAATAAAATTTTTGAAAAGCTGCCCAAAGGGGATCCGAAAGAAGGTTGGAATAAGCAAACTGTAACGAAATTCCGTGGATTAATAGAATTGTTCGGCGTTCCCCCGCGCCCGCCGCTTTCACGTCTAAGTAGGAGTAATAAAGACCTACTCTTGTAAATGTTTAAGAAATAATTATATTTTAATAAATAAAGCTAAATGGGCGTTGCAGCAACGTTTACATTCATTACCGAAGTAATTCACAAAGAAAACGTATCCCTTATCGGGCCGTTCTTGTCGGCGCACAAAAGAAACTGTATAAAATTTATTAAATTTAGACTACAATGAGCAAACAAAACATTTAACCTTTGACCCTGACGCCATTGTCGGGCTGAGTACCCGACCGGCCCCGATACCTTCTACGACAGAATTTCTTTGTGTCGCCCCTTTTTCAATTTAATATCCTAATTCGCTGTGGCATCAAGAGAGTTATTGATTTACGCTTGCTTTGTGAATTACTTTGTCGAGTAATTAAATGAGACAGCGTTTGACGTGAAAGCCGTTGTTGATTCTATAGGAAGCAAACTGTCACTTGATTATGCATAATTCGTTACAGTACGGGCGGGGGGCAGGGCGAGGCGACACAGGGCTGCTGTCGAGTGGCCGCCCGTTCAATGTCGAGTGGTTCTAGGAGATTTCGATTATATGTACAGTTGTAGAGGACACATATTGCTTTGAAGCAAGATTTTCGTTATCGTAGCATTTATTTCATTTGAAACTGAGGATAAAAGACAGAACTGAAAACGAAACGTCACGAAAAGCAAAGTCGCAGGTGTTACAAATCGGTCTCTGAGTGTG
Source organism: Anoplophora glabripennis (assembly GCF_000390285.2). NCBI lineage: Eukaryota > Metazoa > Arthropoda > Insecta > Coleoptera > Cerambycidae > Anoplophora > Anoplophora glabripennis. The sequence continues at coordinate 509,698 of NW_019416266.1, read as the reverse complement.
CTTCGAACAACAGTATGAGTTCCAATATGGAAAATGCTTCAATAAAAGAATTTTTGTATATTTGTCATATAAATAACAAACACTCGGGCATAAGCAACATGTTTTTATTAGTCCAGTCATTCTACGGAAAAACGTGAAAAAATTGATAGCAGCAATCTGACGACGGGATCTTGTAGGGGGGGGGGGAATAGTTAATGAAAAATACATAAATTATTACAGCCAATTTTGCCCCCACTCCGAATAAACAATGGTCAAAGTAGTCAAAATGAGGTTTTTATCAAATATAATTTTTCAGATCCAAGAAAAGTCTTCAAATCAAAGTTGTAGGTATTAAAACAATCTACAATTTCATTTTTTATGCATTAAAATCGGTGCATTATTTATCGAGATAATTGCAAAAACATGCTTTTTTGTAGTATTTTTTAATTGTTAATAGCTTTTGCAATAATGGTCAGGTGAATTTTAATCTATTAAAACACAAAATTGGGCTCGATCGGTCCTTATGGTGGGGAATTTTTTTTGATCGTATAGTTGGGCCTTATTTTATAGAGGACACTTTAAATCAGCATGTGTATTTGCACATTTTGGAAACATTTGTTTTACCATTTTTAAATACCTACTTTAGAGCTAGAAGTACGTAATAACCTGTTTTAGCAACAGGATGGCTGCCCTGCTCATTCTACAGCCTTGGTCAGACAATGGTTAGCAGATCATTTTGGTGAAAGGTGGATAAGAAGATTTGGCCCAATCCATTATCCTGCTAGATCACCTGACCTTACACCCCTTGATTTTTTTTCTTTGGGGTGCCCTAAAACAAAAGGTTTATTCAAATGATCTGCCACATGATAGGGAAGTATTAAAAGAGCGAATACGAGAATGAATAAATGATTTAAATGGACATAACTATTCGCAAAGTGTACGATCAATTTATTAAGTTAGCGGAAAAATGAGTAGAGGTGGGAGGTAGCTATGTAGAGTAAAAATCAAAATTTAAGTTTTTATTTTAAAATTTGTATTGGGACATTATTTGAGGTTTTAAAGTAATCTTTAATATAATACCATCGTCATAACATCATCAGTAGCCAATATTATGACTTACTTTCAGATATGTTACATTTTTCTTTTCATATATCTCAAAATTAAAACACGTCGACGTCCAAAATAACCCTTATTTACGACTATCGTCGGAGTTCCTCCTTTTACTATTTCCACACGGACAGTCCTTTCCTATTCCCATCGGAATGTTACTTTATTCGTATTTCCTGATTTTAATATTTTTTTTTAGAGCATTTCCCTATCTCTACAGTGCACGCTTATTATTGCTTTTCGTGAGTTATCAGAAAAAAATTCGGGGACGCTTTGGCATAACTATGCCATGTTAATAGTTATCTAATTGACTGATTTTTCAATTGTCTAAATAATTTTGAAACTAAACTTACTTACAAGTAACCCTAGCCTTCCTCTAGTGACTCCGTGTAGCGATACGGGACGGATTAGTCGATCTCATTTAATATATCCTTACAGCTTGGAAAATCCGCCAAAAAAACAGCTATTTCATCTGTTACTTTCTTTTCCAATTACTATCAATTTAACAATTTGATTTAATTCTACTTTGGAATCTCTACGCTCTTCTCGTGGTTTGCGCGTTATTAAAAATATTGATTTTTCTCTTTATACCTGCTCAACACATGGTCCCGACTGTAAGTGAACTTGTTCAAAAAATATTGCTAAATTTCGTGAAGCCTTCCCCGAAGGATGGTCTTGGCGACGTTAAACCTACTTGAAAACCATTAACTTTCCGATAAGTTAGTGTTGACTGAAATATTTTACATTTTGGCCCATCCGTTCCCAGAACTAACAAATAAATTACTACGCGTCCCGGCTTTTGTTACAGTTACTTTAAAATTTTCTTTGACATCCATAATGGTTCCTGAAAATTATATTTCGACAGAAAGGAAAAACCGGAGCCTAATTATAATAGCCGAGATATATGTAATAAAAATAATTTTTAAGGTTTTGGCACTGAAACTACTTCGAACGACTATGGATCCCATTAGAGCTATCCAGATTATAAATGCACAGATTGTATTACGACCCAAACAGGTGTTTGTGAATCTAAATATAGTCCAATCGACAACGCTATTTCAATTAACGTAATTACTCGATTCAACGCTCAGCGTATCCCACACGCCGTCCACGAACCATCCAGTTTTCCAGCTCCTGCAAATACCTCTCTCCTTATTTTTAATTTGCGGCTTAGGCCTCGGGGTGCGTCTCTAAGAGAAATTATCCTCTCGGAATTCGTCTCGGTCGGGAAAAACACGAGAAGATTCTTAAATTACAACTTTATTTGCATACTGTTGTTCGACTCGTGCTTTGCATTTTAATATGGGCAATAAAAGCAGGGCTTCGTGAGGGATTCCGGCTAATAGCGGATATTATAATGTGTACCTGCTTGTTGTTTCGAAAATATTAAAAAAAGTACACCCCGAAATAGGTTGCTAGAGTTTGTATATTGATCCCATTGCTGTGTTTTCATGAACTAATATTACTGGATATAAATATTTTACTCTATAATTGAATACCATATCTTTCACTCGCTTACGTTTCCCACGATGACGTAAGTAACTTGAGGTCTGTGTTAAAACAGTTATATTTATAGTAAAACCTCTTTTATTTCGCGTTTAGGTTGTGACCTGCGACCTACCGCCCTATCGCTCCGAAATAGAATCAAGGCAGCGATTCTGATATACCGTAAATATCCATCGTAAGCCGCAACGATGCTCTGTTCCGAGGAATACAGAGAAGTCAGTATTTCGCAATTATTTTTCTCTATCTCGGCGACATACTTTGGAAATCCTTTAGTATATATCATTTGTAGAAATGTAATCATAATAAAAGGCTTATGCTAGTCTAGCCCGGAACCTCCAGCGGAATAAATTCTCATTTGCTACTCCAGGTGATTTCTGTTGTGGAATGAACAACGCCATAATGAGATTTAGATAATAACTTCGCATCTCTGGAATGTTTATGAGTCCCCTCAATTTTCCCAGGGAATTAATAATTTATTAGAATAAGAATAATAACTAAGGAAGTGGCACTATTCTGTATCCTGATTCACCTAATACCATTATGAAAAGGATAACTGATATCAGTCGTTGATATCCGAGCATCCAATATTTTTGCTACCTCTAGAAATTTTTTGTTCATTTCCAACAAGTCCAATTGATTTGGTTATCAAGAGAAAACCCAAGAGCACAGCGTTCACAGAAAGTTAACTCACATTGATAGATATCCAAGCCCTGAGTCTCACGGCTAAGCAGAATTAAGGTAATGTCAACACAGTGGTACATCGATTACCAGCCATCTGTGAGTTGACACATTTATACCACAAACTCAACATCTACGATCTGGTCTTAAAGAAAATGAATACAGAAACAGCAATACTGAACAAAAAGACACCTCAGGACAAGAAAAAAGACGAATATCTGACGATAACTTATATACAAATATGTACTGACAAGACAGGCGTAAGTAAACATAATATAATATCATCTACAATACCCAAAAGAAGATGGAAACAGTCTTTACCTGGACGAGCTGCAGAAACTATCTTCAAGGCTCTGGTGATTACAACATCTCGTACATATGTGAAAAAGTATACAATGGACAAACAAGAAGACAGGTCAATAGTTAAAGGAGCATAAGTGTCATTTGAAGAATAACGCTGTTAATTCATCCAATGATTTTAACTTTAAAAGAGCTAATTTTCCGGCCTTGTATGAAGATATTGCTAATACTGATCGGAGCTTTCTTAGAGAGCATGGGATCCAAATGATGCAGTCGAGTCATTTAATAATAAATAGAAGGATATATTTTATGATAATATTCCCATGAAAAAACCTACATCGAAACCTTACCTTCCTTGGTTTATTGGTCATATTCATAAATCTGAAAAGTTTCAGCAGAGGTCGGGTGTACCACAAGGATCTATTTTGGCCCCGTTATTGTTCGTAATGTTTATTAATGATATAATTGTGAATGTTAATTGCGTACACTGTTTGTTGTATGCTGATGATCTAAAATTATTCACAGAAATTACGTCTGAATCTGATTGTGCTTTACATCAAAAATCAATAAATATGATAGCTGTTTGGTGCAACCAAAATAAATTACCTCTAAATGCAAGTAAATGTAATGTAATGTCTTTTACACGTAAAATTAACTACATTAAATATAACTATAACCTTGATAGTTCTAGGTTGCAGAAGCAGTACATAAGAGATCTTGGTGTTGTTCTCGATGCTAAATTAAATTTTATAAAACACATTGAGATAGTTGATTATAGATCTTTAGGTATTATTAAACGTTCTTCTCAAGGATTCCGCAGGTTACATACTATGAAATTATTTTATGACTCTTTTGTTAGGTCAAAATTGGAATATCCATCATTTGTCTGGAGTCCTATTTATAGTGCACACATTTAAGCTTGACGGAATATATCCTGAAAGAGAATATCCACACAATGCCCTACTTGACCGTTTTCATTGTAATAAGTTAAAAACACGTAGAATTACAAATTGTTTTTTTGCATAAAATACTAAACAACTAAATTGATTGCACCTGGTTACTGAACAAAATTCAGATCAAAGTTCCTAGGCTTACTTCTCGTGAAAATAATATATTTAAATTACCCACTGTACACCATCTCCTTTATATCAGATGATTGTCAACTATTGCAATGTTGAGGACAGGTTAGACATATTTTTTGCACTATTAATGAAATTAAAAAGCGGACTCTTTACTGTTAATTTATAGTTTTAATACTTTATTTTTTTTACTATTTTATTGATTCGTGTCTATCTATATGTATAAATGTATGTGTGTGCATATGTATTTATGTATTTATTTATGTGTGATGAATATATTTTATATCTACTATAGTTTTACTGGCCTAATATATATCTTTTTGTGTGTATATGTATGTATATTATATGTCTACTATATTTTGTGCTGGTATATTCATGTTCAATTGTTATTATTAATTCTATTTATTGACATATATTTTCGAATGCGTTGTGTGTTGTATTACTACATTGGTTTTGTATCCTGTAACTGGGCATTTGCCTGTTGGAAATGTAGTGAAACAAATAAATAAATAAATAACCTAGAAAATTCAGCAGTTGCAGAGCACAAGGCACATAAAACACCTAACTTAATTCTAGTGGGATAGATACGAATTTGGACAATATTCTACAGGAATGCAACAGAAATCCAGGAGAATCGAGGAAATTTCAACCAAGACCAGGGACTAGAACTAGGTACCTGGAATTTGGAAATGATTTATCTGCAAAAATCAAGGAAGGCCAATGGCTTCACAGAGCTCCGGTTTCAGAGTTTCATCTGAAGAAGAGAGCTTAGGTCTCTCGAAACGTCAAGAAGCCTAGACCGATGACGTGGCAATTATCTCAGAAATTGCCCAACGTTAAATCATCCGTACAAAGTTTCTTTGTCTTTGTCGACTAAATGACGAAGCAACAATATTTGTACAGTTTCCTAGGCATTAATTAAACAACTGCCAATTCGACCAATCTACGCGCATGTAAACAGCAAAGGATAAAATACATTTGAGAACCAATAAGCAAATTTAATTTGTTGCTTCGGTCGTTGTTTGGGCCTAATCAAATTCTTCTGTGCCAGTGTGCACCGCATGCCAAATTTGGCACGTATAAATCCACATTACATAAAGTGTTAACTGACGTATCACTAATAGATGTTTCAATCCGGGCTGATCTAATAGCCCAAGCTGGCAGGCAGGCCCGGCGTGTGTTTGGATTTATAATAGGATATGGATTTATGGAAAACAAATATTTGCACCTATATCGGCGGGTATATTAGCCGTTTGAAACGCGAATATCAATACACGGCAAACTGCATATAACGCGGAGTGTTTACCGCTATTAGCGTCTTGTTGCGAATGAAAATGCAAATTCCTCGGATGTTTGTTCTAAGCGATGGAATCGGTGCGGGTTAGTCACGGCAGAATCTGGGTTCCGCCTCGTATCGTTGCGCTTGGATTTGTTACAGAATAAATTTATATTCAGGGACCAATTAAAGAGATATTTCATCAGTGAAATTTAATAATTGGATCATCATCATCAGCAGCAGCAGCAGCAGCGACAGTAGCAGCAGTAGCAACATCACCATCATCATCATAACCATTACGATCATCAACATCATTATCAGTGGCGAAAGTATAAAGTTTTGCCAAAACTATAAATCCAGAAGACTCAAAACAATTCAACCGAGATGAAAAACCATTTGGAATCAAAGATCCGGATATCACAGGCCACTGACTTCAATCAATGTATCAGAACACCATGGATCTATCCAAACAGCAAATATAATTACTGGTTAGAAGACAATCTTCAATTTCATAGCTTCTCTTGAAGAAAATAGTATGTCTCTCAAATCTCAAGAACTCTACACTGACGACGGACGTAGCAACCAGAAACTGTTTTGGTCTTCATGTTTTTGGTTGAGATATTTCATTTATGAAAGCTTATGATCCTACATCATTAAGACAGAGATAAATCCTGACTAAGAAGTTGTAAAAATAAATTGGACACTAAATGTAAAAGAACAAGCTTGAGGGTTTGTTTAAATATTGATTAATTCATCAATCCCTTACATTTGAAGGAAAATAACTCCTCAGGTTTCTCTCAAAACATGGATATTATTACAAAGCTTTCTGGTAAGTTCCTTCTCTTCGTTTTGTTTCCTTCGCTATAAATTTCAGTTTCTAAAGCACCGTGCATTATTATCAGAGAACTTACCCCGAGGGTCATTAAATAGACATCATTCATCTAGAATCTAGCGTTTCATTTTATATTGGCCCATCACGGTGTGCATATCCATTAGGGGTTAAAAAAAGTCACTCATAATTGCTTTTCTGTAACTGCCATTACGTGAGGCAGCCATGCGATTAAGAACTATATGGGCTATTATTCCATGCATTAGCCTAGGGTCTTATCCCCCAAATTAGTCTGGAACAGCTCCTAATGCAACACAAATGATATGTGAGGGAAAATGTCCTATCGGCACGCTAGGTATAATTCGACGCAGTTCTACAGGGTGTCCCTGGGATTCTTGTCAAGTTCTATGGGGGTGTGTTTTCCATCCGAGTTTTATATACATTTCCTGTAGTGCCACTAGAGGTATTGCAGCTAGAGTTCGAAAAATATACTTGGAAACACATCCAAATCAATGCATTGCCAGTTAACAAACATTTACCAATGTACAGGGAAAACTGATAAAACGAGGAACATTTAAATATAGAAGGGGAGATATGGGAAGGGGTGCAAATACTGTTCTCCAAGACGAAGAAGCTTAGTGTAAAATATTTTGAAACACATTCTCATACTAGTGTTAGGGAGCTTATTGAACCACCTACGATATGGAGCTTATTAAAATGAAATTCACTTCGTTCAAAATGTCCGTTATGATGAGAGATTTGTTTACAAAATTGAAAGTTTTTAATTTCCATTATTTACGTTTGTTGTTTTAAAGAAAATGCTCACGCATATGGATCGAATTGAACTTGTCAACGACTAAAAGTAAAAAAATATTAAAATTAAGCAGATGCATTAATGTAAATTTTCCACGTTGGCGGATGGGGAGAGGCCAACTCTGATCCCCTGGCCTCCAAGATCACCAGACTTGAAGCCCATTGATTTTTTTTAATTTGGGGGTACTTTAAAAGTATCGTATATGCTATATAACACCAAGAATTATTAATTACGTAAATGAGATTGGACAATTTATTATTAGTTAAGTTGATGTATTTTTCAGTTTTAAAATTGTTTATATATTTACTTACTATTTTACGAAATATAACTTATTGTCAAAGTAAACAGCTAGTAGTACATACAAATAGGGGTATTTTAATTATTATTAGCATAAAAAGCAATAAAGCCCTGTTTGCACACTACGTCTTCTTTCTTTAGATATTTCTCGTTCTATTAATTTTCCATGTATATCGGTCAATGTTTGTGAATTGGGAATATGAAGAGACAGAACAATAGACTTAGTTTACTTCGTATCAATGAATTTATAAGCTGGTAAGTAGTTTAATAATGACTAGAGATTGAAATCAGAATGGTAGATGACACAAAGCAATTATTAAAAAATATACCTTAGATATTACACTGTCATGTAAACAGCTCAAGTATAGATGCTTCAAAGTATCATTTTTTACTCAAATACTAAGATAGATACCGAAATTTTTGCAATTCATAAAAAATCTCCAAATAGAAAAAGAATTTTATAAAAGAGATTTTTGTTTCAAAACTTGTAAAGAAAAAAAATGAAGGGAAAAGATAAACGGTGTAGCTTACATAAATCTCTTGTAAAGCAAAAAAAAACAAATATCTGTTATTTCAATACAATTATGATGAAACAAACAATCCTAAGTAAAATGTGAGAACAAAAAGATGTCTTTGTAGTAACTATTTTTTAATTGGTCATCATTATCAAAGGTGATGAGTAGGCTTAGTGTGGAGCGGAATTTAACAGGACCGTAGTCAGATTACAAATGAAAATATTAATAAGTTTACAGAGAATATGTCACAACATAGTACTGTTACCTAAGAGCAAAGCTAAGTAGAGAATAAAATACTATATAAATTTAAATGACACCACTTACCCGATAAACCTTCCGTGCCATATTGGAAGGAGTTAAAACATATTACTACGTTGTGCAAAACCATACTTATCGTATCAATTTCAACGTCACCTGTTACATGGGTGTTGCAAAATAATGAAAACAATATTGACAGTTGGTAGAAGGAAACGCAAAAACTAGCGCTTAGGTGGGGAATTCTGAAAGGAAGCCTAGATAGTTGAGGTGAGAACAGCGGAGAGTGAAAAGTAAGACGATCGGTGCACGGTGAAAATATATAAGTAGTGAAAAATTAAAAGTGTTTAACCGGTATTAGTTAGCAGGTAATTATTCTCTAAGTACTTTGTTGTTGATTGTTCTATGTAATCTTATGATTGTGATGGTTATAGATGTTTAATGATAATAATTCTTTGTATGTTTAGCCTTTATTGTCTTGCGCTCAGGGGCGTATATTTTTCTAAGATAAAATTGTTACAATTATTATTAACGATTATTATTATTGCTCATTTTTTATTACATGTTAAAATATGGATATATTGTCGTGACTGCCCGTATATTGCAATAACAACTCCTTTGTTTCATATTTAACTTGTTTTAATCATGATTACGTTGTTCTTTGATTTCTTGTGCTTACTTTATGTCAAGACGCATATAAGGGCCTTGTTGAATTCACTAACATTTTCGCCCTTGAGGGACGAATCTGAAAAAAAGAATAATTAAATACAAAAAAAGAATTGCTAAAACAGATCTTCCGAAATCTCAACTATAGCTGGCTGAGAAATTGTTGAAGCATTAATATATTTGCTGGTACTAGCTGTTTAATGAGTATTGTTAAGTACAATTCAATGCCAGTTGGGACATATTATATTCGTAATTAGAAATCTGTGGGGTTAGATATCTTTTGCGTATCTAGAATTCTGATATCGAGGACATAATCTGACTTCATTTGATAAGATTTTTTAGCACAAAAAATTTTTGAATTCGAAAGTTGAACATTTTCTTACACTTTCTAAAGCTTTTTGGGAGTGGCATATTATTTCATTTTTTGCAACAATTTCCGACGCGATACCCTGTATATCCGTTCGCTTCCTTACTCCACCTGATTATTCCCCACATGCCGAACTACTGACTCAAACGACCTTCTAATTCAACGAAGATCACAGGATCCGACCGATTGGTTCGGTGTGATGTGCCGGGACGTCTGTATCGAACACTCCCCGAAGTTGGCATGCCTGGAGAACGTTACAGACACGGGCGAATTAGTTGCGAACCAGCCATCTCAATAACCCTTCCATGCGTGGCTCTAATCGGCCCTGTTTTTCAGCTTTATTGCAGGCTGCGAGTCAGTAAATTATAGACGAAGTTTAGACGTACAACGAGTTTGGATGTCTAACTTGGCGAATGGCCACCGTTTCTGCAATTTTCGATAAAGAACGACACGGAGCTCTACTCGGGGGGCGTTAAAATGACTAGTTTTAGAGCCTGCTTACACGTTATGGGAAATATCCAACGCCGCTTCCATGAATTTTTATACAAATTACATTCGCGATTAGCGTATATGGCCAGAACCAACTTCTTTCATCACTTTCCTCTTCTTTTTATCAACCGCTTTTTCTTCTTCGCTGACATATTTCTTCACCAATAATAGTTTATTGTATAACAACTGCAGAAATGTGCTAATTCCTAACGAGTTTGAACCACCCTCTTGTTTGAAGTACCCTTCTGGAACAGCTACAGTACCCCACTCTGAACCACATTCAACTAAACAACTACTCACAGGACATACACAGAATTTTTATCATGAAACATCTATAATCATCACAATCATAAGATTACATAGAACAATTAACAGCAAAATACTTAGAGAATAATTACCTGCTAATTAATACCGGTTAAACACTTTTAATTTTTCACTGCTTATGTATTTTCACAGTACACCGTCTTTCTTTTTTCTCTGCGCTCTCCTCACTTCCACTATCTTTAGGCTTCCTTCCAGAATTCCCCACCTAAGCGTTTGTTTTTGCGCTTCCTTCTACCAACTGTCAATATTACGTTTTCATTATTATACAACACCCACGTAACAAGTGACGTCGAAGTTGATACGATAAGTATGGTTTTGCACAGAGTATGGTGTGTTTATATCACTGCCTCTTTGGTTTTACCTTTCTTTAGCACTATTTGCGGTTGTCTGATTGTGAGAGTACCTTTATTTTTGGGCTTCCAAAAGCACCTTGACTTTAGGCTACTGGAAGCGCCTTCCTTTTGCTACTTAGAGCTTGTTTGCATCCCAGGCAGGCTCAGAAAGTCTTGGGCGAGTTAACTGTTGGATATAGACTTCGAGAGATACGCTCGCAAAATTTTCAACAGTGTTTTGAATTTCAGAAAAAATTACTTTATTGAGAATGTATCATTAACAATAAATAAGTGCAAATTGAATGAGTGAATATAATACAATGAGTTAATGAGCGTATGTATCCTAAGAATCTTCGCGACACTTTCGGAAACTTTAAGCGGGTTATTGCGTCATGTGGAACACTCGTAGAGCCTTATAGTCCAAGCATTCTGTGATGGTCTAATGTTAAATTTGCAGAAAGTATTACCTTGAAAAAAAGTATTACCGTATAGGAAATTAAATTTTAAATTGATTTTATTATTCTTTAAACTCGATCCAAATTGGCGAACATGGTAAAAAAAATTCGCAATTTGCAAAAACTGTTTTTCTAAAAAAGTAAAATAAATATAGCACCGATAGAAACAGCAAATGAGAAAGTTGTAGGTTTTAAAAAAATCTATCGACTGATTGTTTGTAAGTATCGATTAATTTGTTACTTTTCGAGATATATTGAAAAAACCGTTAAAAATCTTTTCTTTTCCCTTCTTGTATAACTCGCTTACATTTACGTTCCCATACTTGCTATTTACTGCAAGCATAGCTCGCGGCAAGCTAAAAAAGTACATTTTTGAAAAATTGAAAAATATTAATGATTTTTCGAGATATATCGATTTTTTGAAAAAAAAGGTGGTCTCGAAAATTAGCTAGATCTTCTCAGCGGATAGACCTACAGTAACGATATTTGGTTTATTTTCTTCGGAAAGAGTTGTATTACCATGCTGTTATAAAATTTTGATGATTTCATTAATTTTAAGGATCAAGAAATGACCTTGAAAAAATTGCACTTTTTTGGATTACGTTTTTTTTTTCAAATAACTATTACAATTTTTATTTTATGAAAATGGCTTTTACAGAAAGAAGTTGCTGACATTTTTTCACTAATTTAAAAAACGAAAATGTTTTTCTATATTTTGAAGCCGAGAAAACTTTTTTTTTTAAACAAAATTTAGAGGACGCAATTAACATTTTACAGCGATGCACTTGATGGAGGTTGATACTGAATACTTATATTTTCAAATACTGAATACTTATATTTTCAAAATCGTTACTGTAGGGCCATCCGCTGAGAAGATCTAGCCAGTTTTCGAGAGCCTTTTTTCAAAAAGACCGATATATCGAAAAAATAATTAATATTTTTTAATTTTAAAAAATGCTCTTTTTTGACTTGCCGCGGGATATGCTTACAGTAAATGTAAAGGAGTTATAGAAGAAGAGAAAAGAGAAGATTTTTAACGGTTTTTCGATATATCTCGAAAAGTAACAAAGCAATCGATACTTACAAAAAACCAGTCGATAGATCTTTTAAAGCCTACAACTTTCTCCTTTAAAATTTTTTGATCGGTGCTATATTTTTGTAGTTGTTTAAAAAAACGTTTTTTGCAATTTTGCTATTTTTTTAGCCATGTTCGCCATTTTGGATCGAGTTCAAAGAACAAGAAACTCAATTTAAAATTTAATTTCCTTTACGGTCATATATTTTTTCCAGGTAATAACTTCTGTAAACACTTCTCTATAATGCTTGGACAATTAGGACTTCGGAATTATTGGAATCAATAAAGGTAAAGAAAACGCTTGATTTTGGATCGTGTAGTCACACTAACCAAGAATTTTGTCCCGGTTAATGTTCCGCTGTAGTCCTACATGGATATCCGCCATATGCTCTTATTTTCAACCTTCTGAGGTGGACTCGACCCGCACTGGTGTCTTAGGCATGTCATGTCGTTCGGTGTGGTGGTGTATTTTTATGTTGCCCTGCTCCAGTTTGAATTTTGATGTATTTGGTAAGCCTTTTATTTCCCAAAATTCAGAACTAAATCGGTTTTTCTGCACGTTCTGTCACCAGCATCGGCCTCCGTCGTTGTCATCTACTATGGCTCTGATCGTTAGGAGCTTCGGGGACAGCTTCGTCAGAAATCTTCGACACTGAGTCGAAAATTTCGATTTCCTACGAGTGTTTTCTCCATTACCTGGATGGTCCATTAGATACGTTTGTCTGGGTTGTTTTTTCTTAGGGGCTCTGTAGATGGCTTCGTAGCTCATATTCAAAAGTGGAGTGAAATTTTAAATGCTCTGTACTTGAATTACATTCAATCTACTGACTAGACTGTTTTGTTTCTTATACCAATTTTAATATAGCAACATTCATGCTTTTTTTAAAGATGAAGAAGGAGTTACAAGGAACAAAATTTTCGTATGTTTCTGCATCCAATTTTTCACCATTTATCCACGATGGTATCCACACTGCGCCAATGCCAAATACCCAGCGCTTAAATCAAGGTATTTACTTTATATTTAAGAGTTTTTACACTACATTTTAACACATGTATAGTTATAATTTTATAAGTGTTTGAAGCTGAGGTTGTAGTAAATTTCACAGCAGACAGCTTCAAACAGAATACATAATTCACGTAACTGCTATCCCCAGCGTACGACGCGTTGTCTGTGCATCTGCCGCTGAATTTTCGTTCATTCCCAACTAGGCCAAACTATTCCTTAAAAAGTAAAGTAATTTCCATAACAGCAGGAGTGATAGTGATACACTGATACCCTTGCAACATCACGGCTTCTGGTTTATCCCTGAATTCTACCACGAGAGTTGTTGAGTATTGTATCGATATTTCCTTACGCAGAATTTATTACGTTAGTCTAAATCTCGAAAAGGGAAATAGGTACACAACCGCACGCTGTTTAAGAATGGCTATAAATAAAGAAAACAGAGGGTGAATTCGGGTTTAGAGCAGATTTTACTTTCAATTTTCTAACCAAAATAGTATACAGTAGCTTTCCATTTAGTTTGTTTTTCAAAATATTTGCATAACATGTTTTCCACGTATTTCACCACTTTTTTATCATCCTATGCACAAAAGATTTTAAATTACTACCACGGGTCGGTGTTGGTCACACGGAAAAAACTATAGGCCAAAATAAATTGTTTGAAATTTTGAGGATACCAAAATAGACCCTAGCGAGTTACATACCCTTGAATTAGATATAAAAAAAAAAGTAGAAGCACAAATTTGGCACACAACGAACGCTAACAATCTACTGTAAAATATATTAATAATATTAGCAACATTAAATGTGACTTGAAGAATCTGTTCCAGTTTTCTCAATTAATGTTAGTGGTATTAAGAAATTTTAAGATTAAAAAAGACTTTTCAATTAAACTGTACAAATCGTCAAAATATGGAGTATAAAAATACAGGGTGAAACTAAAGCGACTGACCCTACATTACTCCTATACCTTCATTGAATTTTTCTGACATTTATATTTTTACTTTTTTATTTCAATTTTAATGGTATGTAACACGTTAGGGTTTGGTATCTAGGTAAATTAGGAACAAACAATATATTTTTACTTCTGATTCCCGCCAAAAAAGTTTAGCTATATATTTTAGATTCACCCTCAAATGAAAGAAAACAACTACGATATTTACTAATTTTGTTCAATAAGTATTCTATGTTTCTTTGATATTAAAGTTATTCCCCAATTTGCCAATGTTAATAGTTATTTGATTAACTATGCAGTAAAGTACAATGCGTTGGCATTAAATCTTCTTTACTGCCAAGTTAAACACATAATTCTTTCGCCGATCAATTTTAATTTTATCACAATAGCAAACAAAGCTATTTATTTTATATGATTAAAATAGTACGATCCATCTTTCATGAATAATAATAATTTCATCAGGTCGTCTGTTTTTGCTATTAGATGAGCGTTATTAAGTAAATAACTTTGGTATACAGTAATATCCATATTGTGTCTATTTAAATCCATAAAAATAACTATTTATTATTTGAGATGGAAGAATTCACATTAACTCGGCTAGAAATTATTGAATTATTAAAGCAATTAGAGTGTAATTTATTACCAGAAAAATCGAAGAAGATATATCAGCAAACATAAAAAAAATATTGATAATATTGTCTTTTTCAGAAAATGTACTATTGGTATATTTTTGTTAATTAAGTTAAAGAATGAAATCTTCTTTATTATGGTCAATATTTGCAATTCTCAAAGTATCTAAAATTAAAAGCATTCTTGAAACGGCAATCGATTGGATATCGTGCTAAAAAATCACGCTTTTTAAGAAATGAACAAATTTAAAAATAGGTAATAATTATAATCAAAATATTTTTGTAAACGAAGAACACTGATGATTTTTACCATATCTGGGGCATGTCGATGTGACGAATTACTTCAAATAAAAATTGAGATATTGAAGATATGGGAAACAGATTGTTGATCACTCTGCCAACTACAAAAACTAAGAAAAACATCCTTTATTGTAAGCGAATATTTAGACATATATCGGAAATATAGTACCGCAAGACCTACACAAATAGACAGTAACATATTTTTTTAATATTCAAATGGTAAAGCATACCTGTAACCAATTAATGGGAATTCATACATTTAGGAAAATGCAAAAACAAGTTAGAGCGTTTCTCAAATTGAAGGATGCTCACGAATATACCTAACATTGTTTCCGTATAACTTCAGCTACACTATTATCAGGAGCTGATATCACAACGTTAATAATGCATGGTGGATGGAAATCTTCATCGGTAGCTGGCGACTACATTGAGGGGTTCATAACAAAATAAAAATACCTACTGTAAGTTACACCAAGTGCTGGAATCGATTTTTTAAATAATTTAACCACTTTGGAGGATTCAATAGTTCATAAACCATCTACTAGTGAAAACACTTCAACCTACATAAACGAAGTAAATGTTTTAAAACAAACAGGACAAGGGATATTCCTTACGGGATGTTCTAATTTCGCATTAAATATTTATTTACATAAATACTATGCTACTTAAAACACTTATACAATAAATAACTATTAATTTAGCGACAGTAAAAAATGATTCTAATGCCTATGCAGTAAATGTGACACTGTAGTGCCTGACAGCTGTCAATAAAACTGGGCCTGGGCCTGGGTGAAAACCACCCCTTATTGGAAAAAATTGAAAAAATACAAATTTAAGCGTTTTATGTAACCGAATCTTTTTTATTTATGCAGTATGAGTAATTTCATGTGCTATCTAACATGAAAATTAATGTATCCCAAATTTTCAACCCGGAAAAACCTTTAAAAACCACCCCTTTGAATGAAAATAATATAAAAAGTTTTTTTTCAACTTGAAACGTTTTAATCATGCATTTTTATCAAATTGAAATTGATTTCTTGATTAAAAAATTTTTTTTATCGATTGCAACTTTTCAACCCTTGAAAAATACCCCTTCTTTCGAAAATAAAATGAAAAAATTTTATTGAAAGAGTAGAAACATTTTAAATGTGTACTCGTGTTAAATCAACATTTATTCCCTTCTGATAAAATAATTTTGAATCGATTGCAACTTTTCAACCCTTAAAAATTACCCTTTACATTTATTTATATATTTATATGTATTTTCTTAAAATTATCACCTATAAGATTTTTAATCGCACAAAGGCTCATTTTGCAGGGAATTGTAAGGGCTACGTGAATTGTTGAGTTGATCTTTTTTAAGCCCTTCATTTTTAAGTTTGAAGGGTTTAAAGGGCTCGAAGAGGGTGGTTCTCTCATTCATATGATAACTTAAAATGGCGATATCTCGATTAATATTAATTTTAGAGGAATAATAAAAATAAGCAAAATCATCAGCAAAAATAAAGCTAAATTTTTTTACTCTTGTATTTTTTCGTACACCCTTTAATTTTTAAGTTACAACGTAAAAATCGATTTTTTTTT